>NC_073691.1:136817254-136999754 GCF_029784155.1 Uranotaenia lowii | reverse complement strand
GAGGGGTGTTAAGGTTTTAAATATGAATTATTAGAAAAAATTCGGTGAATTGGAAGCTAAGAAAAAATCTCCCATTCATGATCTACTGTGTCAAGTTGGTTTCGATATATCAAAAATATATGAGTCGTAAATCATTTGACAATTCTCAGTACTAAAATGACTGCTGGTGCAACTAAAAATGTCAATGGATCGCGTTGAGCCTTTCAACAAGGTTCCACTAAAACAATACTAGAAAAAATTAATTCAAATTAGACTCTACAATGCACTCAGATAGGTACCGATCTCCTTCATTCAATTCCTGCTCGCTCCAGTGCTAGTGTGCTAGTGAGGCTAGTGTTTACCTGTAGAGCATACAGGTACAAACAAAAGCAACTTGGTACATTCAATGCCGAGAGACCGGCTTCATTCATAAATCGGTCTTCCAAATGCCAATTTGACAAGTCAAGCAGATTGAATGAGGGTCATCATTAGGTACATAAGTAGAGAGGCCCCATCTCAGAATTGGTAATAAGGGATTTGTGGTTTGCACTGATTAGATGTTGCATTGTCAGATGCAAAATGGAAATGTGTAGAGATAATCTGGAGAAACAGCCACAACAACAACAGCCTCAAGGCGTTGCTGTTAAAATTTTGGACCTGCTTAGTGATTGATACGGATTGTTGTGGTTTCGGTGGTGTGGGCCTTTCTTAGAATTTTCTTGGATATGTTAGGAAAAGTGAATCTTGGTTGTTATGGAACCCGTTTTTATCAGAATAAGTTCTTGCGCTTTAATGGAACGACACGACAGTTAAACTGATCAACTCATTGCTTTAGAGATTCAGATCACAAGTTATCTAAATTTTTAACTTGATTGAGTTAAAAGTTGATAATACCTGTTGGTCATATCCAACGGTGTAGAGAATTAATTACTTGGGAATGAATGGGCGATTGCCTGTACCTGCATCTTTGCATGCTTTATAAAATTGACGGTTACCTGATCCGAGATGTGTTCGAATTAAGAGGCGTGTTTTGTAGCTTGACTTCCAGATGCATCTCAATCAACTAATTTTTCTGAATGAAGTATTGAGAACTATTAAATTTACTTCTTTTAAGACTGAGATCAAGGTTGAATAAGGATCACTCAAAATGTTCATACCGCGATAAACTTTCTATTTACTTTCAATATTATTTTCCACCCAAAAACTTTTAGGCTGCTTGGCGAATCAGTACCTTTTAAAAGACATACACCGCTTAGCCGATTTAGGCTTTACAGACTGAATAAATGACGTAGACAACTTAAGATTATCGTTTAACACCCAGTACCGAGACGGGAATCGAACCCATGCCATCAGTGGTCCAGCGATTACTGTCTTACCACACTAACCACTCGACCACCGAGACGTACACATCACATCAAAATTATATATTAAAAACCCATAATCGTAGAATCAAAAACGTGTAGAACAAAACTGGATCTAAGATGAACTAAGATGAACAAAAATATTGTTTTAGGAGGGAACACGAATCTCGAAAGAATTGTTTTAAGTCTATTCTAACCTAAGAAAATAGAAAAGCAAACATACTCACGAAGAGTATTTAACCCTCCAAAGCTGTTCGGGTCAATATGCGCATATTAAAAGCAAACTTATCATCAGCCCAATATACTGAAGAACTGAAATGTTTTAGAGACCAAGTATGTTCTATGAAAAAGATTATCAAATTTAAAAAAAAAGAAAAAAATAGAGTTCAGATACAGCGAAGCGAAGAAAAAAATAGATTTCTTTGTTTTTTTTTTGTAAATCTTTATTTGAAACAGCTCATACCTTCAGGTTTAAAGGAGTGAAACTCGTTTTTGTTTTTACAATTATTTGCTTAGCTTAACACTTTTATTTTAAAGAAAAAGAAGATAAGAAAGGGAAACATGAAAATAAAAAGAATTATAGACGAAGATCGATAGATTTTAGAAAAAGATAGATTTCGAGCATGTAGTCCAAATCTAGCAAAACTAGTACATCTCTCACTGGGACTAAATTTATTTGTTTTAAGTACGAATTATAATCCGGGATACAGGTAAAAATTTTCATCGGACCCCTACATATTTGTACATCGTCTAATAGATGAACTCTTGACAATTCCAAAAATTGAAGGAACACTAAAATGTCAGAATTTATAAGCAGTGTAAAAATAAAATAGTTTTTTGAGACCTTTTGCGTTCGGAACCAACTACAGACAACCTGGTAAAATAAATTTACAAAATTATTTACATTTACATTACATTTTACACATTTTGAAATGTTGACAAACTAGAATAAATAACCAACACAATGAATGGATATTTGACTAACGTCTTTGTTTAGCGGATGGCGTTGTGAATATAGAAATTATTAAACTGAATTGATAAACGTTGTGATTGCACAAATATGATTAAATCACAATGATTATATAGATGACAACAAGTAACAATATAAAGCGCCCGTTGAAATAAATTAAGTAAATTCTCACCTTTTCCCGTATATTTTATCACTTTTATAACGTTCCGTTATTAAGCCTTCTGATGTTCGATGTTCATTCATAAATGAGCAGTTACGGTCTTCGCCGAAACATAAATTTTCAAAGTTGTAATCATCAGCGCATTTTCGGGAAAAGAAAATCAATATAAATCAATTTTATATTTTCATTTATAAAAAAAATATTTCATGGAACATTCACTTGAATGATGATTTCTAGATATATTCATAGAATAAAATGAATAATAAGAAACTTAGTATACGTATAAGGTACACCGGGGTAAGTGGGGATGGTTTTTCGTACAGTTCAACTTAAAAAAAATTAAAAAACCGCAGTTGATCAATTTTGATAAAATTATGTTCAATGTTACGCAGAACATGTATGTAGTTCATAAATGCTGAAGAGATGAGCTTGATAGATGCAAAGCGAGAAAAGTTATCACGTCAATTGTGATGGACTGCTAGTGTCTTCACTTATCCGGCTTTATGAGGTAAGTGGGGGCAGTAAATTTTCCTTTTCATTTCTCCGCAAACTTTCAACAAACTTGTGTTTTCTTGGTTGAATACGCTACTTTATTGCATCTTCTAATGAATATTGTGTGTAATTTATGTAACAACTCATTAAAACCGATTTTAACGACAAAATAAACTTATTTCAGCACAAACAAGTACTTTTCCAAACTTTTTAACATCCAAATGCTAACTGTAGCTAAATTGTATTGGATGACAGAACGAAAATTGAAGAAATGTGTTAACATCAAGTGAACCATCCTCACTTACGGAAATTTAGTATTTTGTAAATAATCTAATTTTTTCTTTATTTTTACCCGCCGTTTCTTCTCCGTTTTGTTCTCCGTAGTTTCTTCGAATGTAAGGATTGGTTCAATGTAAAGTTTGTTGAGAAGAGCCATAAAATTAACAAAAAGCTCTGTCAACACCCGTTTTTGCCGGAATCGTATCTCTTTTACATTTATTGTATAGTTTATTAGAAAATTAAACCTTCTGCATTAAAAGTTTGAAAAAAAATAGTGCAGAGTATTGTGTTAATAGCCATCGTCCTCACTTACTCCAGCGTACCTTACTAAATTTGAGCTTAATTTATCGACTTCTTTTATGGATTTTGCTTCAAATCTAACCATTAAAAAGTCTCGATTATTTTTCCTTTTTTTCTTCAGGCTTACTTTTAAAATAATTACCAAATACATCTCAAATGACATTTCAAAATGATCGTAAAAGCACACAAGAAAACTATGATGAAAATGATTTGCTATTCAGTATAGACTCGTCACGATTTTGTAGTTCAAAGGATTGAACAAGAAAATAATTGTTACGATTATAAAAATATATTGTTAGATAATAAGTTTGAAGTTTCTTTATTCAATATACAAGAAAATTTATTCTATCTTGGTAAAAATGGAAAAATTGTTTTTATTCGTTTATCAATCAAACCACAAATAATTTCTATTTCCTTTCTGAACCAATAAGTTCCTTGATTAATAACGTAAAAGCACATGAAAGTACAATTTGAATACGGTTATTCAAAAAAAAAATTTTTTTTTTTTGTATCAAGAAAAACAAATGGAAAAATTTCATACCCTGAGAAGTGACTTTTGGAAACATATTTAGTGCTGTGTGACGTCTGTAAAATTGATATAATGTGACGAAGACTGCTAACATAATTATGTGCGAAAAAAGATAGACAATTGATTAAAACTGTTTCATGACGACACATTTCGACCAAACATTCTTTGGCATAGGGGGAAAGTTCATATAACGCCCCATGTGGCTAATACGCGGCACTCTTCTTTTAAAGAATATGTAACATTTTAAGCATGCAAAATATTACCAATTTGTTTTTATTGCTGTGATATTACAATGGCAAACATGAAATTTTCCTTAAAATAGCCCTATGTCGTAAAAATTTAACAATTTAGGTTTTTCTTCATTTTGATCTGAATTTCAAACACTTTAAATAAGGTGTCTTCAAGCAGAGAAAAATGAATAAGATTATTGAATCAAAGCAATCGAAAGATTCCTTTTAATTCAACCACGGTAAATGAAAAGTTCATATACATACCAGTATTTCCATAGCAACTTACTACCTTCTTCAGTGAACGTTTTCGTTTGAAGAAGGTAGTAAGTTGCTATCGAAATACTGGTATATGAAATTTTCATTTACCGTGGTTGAATTAAAAGGAATCTTTCGATTGCTTTGATTCAGTTGAATCATTCAACCAAGTAGGCTCATACCACAACAGAGTGAATAAGACAATATTTTTTGACGCATCGATAGAGGAGACACTAAACTATGGTATACTTTTATGGATATGTTCTATTAAAGCCCATGCGCTCGTTTTAACGCGCCAATCATAATATGGTAAAAAGCATATTTTTTTTAAAATGACCAATTTTGATTGAAAATATATAAAAAAAAAGCTAAAACCATTTTTGAGCGTTAATTTACCCTGAAAAAATCAACTTTATATTTTTTCTTAATTTCCTTTAGTCCATTTTGATTTTCTTTCCAGTCATAGTGTCTGTAAGTATTAGAGTGTTTTCGGTCTTCGGCTGCTAGGCGCGAATTGTTTATAGGGGAAAACTGTACAAAACGCAGCAAATAAGCATAAACGTGGTTTTCAGCGCTCAGAATCATTGAACAACCAAATTGATCGTTTAAGATAACTCAGAGACCTGATTTAGGACTTCATAAAAGAAAAATAATAATAAATACTGGATTTTGTTGATAGTTTTGTAAAAAACTTGACCAGCCAGAAAACAATCTGTGAGGTAGAACGCCAAAACTAGTGGACAGAATCCACCCAAAGAAAGGGTGGTCAGAAATAAAACAATACAGTGAATCCCCGATTTTGTCACCCCCATGATGCATTTTAGGGTGACAAATTGGGGACAGTAACAAAATCGGGTAGTTTTTAAAAAAGCACTGTTTTTCAATAATTATGTTCAAATTAATCGAAAACAACATTACTGTGTCATTTAAAACAGTGTAGGGTGTTTTTTTCTGTGCTATTAGTTGAAAATCAAAAGGATAAGTCTCTTTTCCATCGAAATATCATAAAATTTTGTTGCTATGTTTCTTAAAACCTTTATAAGGAAAATTTGCTTTAAAGATAGCTCAATTGAGGCCCTCAGAGCTAAAGAGTTATTAGAGATAAATGGTCGATTTAAAGTTTATAATGCCAATCAATTTTTCATTTTTCAAACTTTGTTCGATGATTTTTACAGATTTTTAGAGTTTTATTTACTGTTGGGTTTAACCTAAAAAATAGTAAGACAAACTAAGCTTGCATCGATTAAAAAAGCGAGAGCAAAGGTAAAAAGGGAACTTGAATACTCTATTTAAAATTAGGAAACAAATTCTCGTTCATTATTGTCTTGAACGTTGAACCGTATGCTCGATCTTTTATTAAAAACATATTTCTTCATTCGACCTCAACCTGTTGGAATTTCATCATTTTATAACATTCACGTTCCTACTTTTGCGTTCGAAAGGAAAATACAAATTTTCGAAACATATATGGAAATTTGAATAGCACAACCACTTAAACGTGTTTTCTCAAAATGAGCTATTACGAATTTATAACCTTTTGACTCCAAGGGTCCTAAAACAAGCTTGTTGGTCATATTAATGATTTTTGTATCGTTATATTTATTAGGCTGGAACAAATATCGATTTCTTCTTTTGTCACCCCCCCCCCCCCCCCCCCCCTTCGAAATTTCCAAAAACCCGAAGGGCGAAATAAATAAAGTTTGGAGTATTTAATGTAAATTTCGAAAAAAAAAATCAAGAATCCAAAAGATTACAAGACGAAAAAAAAACAAATTTTGGAAGATGGAAGTTATTTCACCTTTGGTATTCTTGATTTTATTGAATTTTTCGATAAAAAATTACTTGTTTTTTAGGTTTTGTGCAATGATGTTGTATGCAACTTGGTTGCGTACAAGCTTTCGTGAAATTTATTCCAATTTATTTGTTTTTCACATTATTTTATATTGTACCCTCCCCCCCCCCCTCGCGATGTTCCAACTCCGAGTGACAAAAGAAGGATTTGAAATTTGTTCCGGCCTTATTTTGATTGTATTTACCAACTTTATTACTGTTCAAATATGAATAAAAAACATTTGTATAAAGTCGGACCTCTTTTCTCTGTGTCATTCAATCTTAAGTCGCTATCGATGTTATCATGTCATTTCAAAATGTTGTTAATTGACACGATATCAATTTATAATCATCCCAAATGAAGGAGGTTCGAATTAGTGAACCTTCATATAAGAGAAGCGACATCTGATCCCTCTTAAAATAAAATATGTGGCAACATCGCCGAAATCTTGCACAAAAAATCCCCAGCACTGTTTTCTGGCTCAATGTTCAAGCTCTAAAGTGAACGCTCCTTCAATGCAACAAAACGACATTGAACTCGATGCCCGAAGGATCGCGATAAACGGTATGAATGACTTGAATTTCGTTAATAATCAGTTAGTTTTCTAACTAGAAACACGATTCACCAAAGCATTGAAAAAAATTGCACCTAATCATAAATTCATACGACCAGCTAAAAAATTATCTGTTTGAATACCTTCCTTGGTTGAGTTTTCAATAAGAAAGGTAAAAGCTCTGCGACAAAATGCTCGGATCGATTGGAATCGATTTTGACAGTTCTTTTGCTCGATTGGAATTTTGTGTTTCAGATGTCACTTCTCTTATATACAGGTTCACTAGTTCGAATCTGAGTATTTTTACATTAAACAAAAAATAGTGACAAAATCGGGTCCAAAAAGGTGACAAATCGGGAGTAAACAAAATCGGGGGCAGACATAATCGGTGCGTGAAAAAATCGGGGTTTCACTGTATAACGAAATATAATAACTAATACATCAAACGTTCAATAACATATTCATCTTTTTTTTTTGTTAACTTACCATGCTATGGCAAAACATAATTTATTATTTATTTTTATTTATTTACATAGTATTCCGTCTTACGACATAACTTGACGAACATAATTCCTAAAATTCACTCGGTCCATGGCAACCGTTCTCCAATTTCTCGGGCACCCCACGTTCGCCAGATCACGCTCCACTTGGTCTAACCACCTCGCTCGTTGCGCCCCCAAAAACATAACTTATTAACAAAACATAATTTATTATTGCTTAATTTATCGAAAATTTCGCTTTTTAAAATGGACTTTTTGATATCCTTATAGTTGAAACGCCTTCAGGTAGGCAACGAAATTCAATTTTTTGGCCGATTTCGCGGAAAATATGGTGGTTGTTGATTTTTTCGAATCGAATATTGGTGCACCTTTTAAGCTTGAAAAAGGACGACATTTGTTACTGCGATTTTTTATTATCAAGTTGGAGTAATAAAGTTACAGTAAGAACAGTTCAGTCGCCTTCAGCCTTGATTGGGACTCCCCTACGCGTTTAAAAATTCTCAAAAGTTTTATGGAATACTTCGAAATAAAAATTTAATTTAAAAATCTTCACAAAATATGTTTTTAAATGTCTGCAGTTATGTTTTTTTACCGAAGCCAGCTTTCGCCAGCTAGTCCTGAATGATTAATATCGCTAAGCCTACATTGAAAAAATATCATTATACTACTTTTCATCGACTAAAATATTCCTTTTTTATTGGAGACAGAGAAAACACGCTCGCAATAAACGACTATTATGCTTGTTAAAAGCATCCTCCAAAGAAAATAATTTTTCAACTATTGTTTTTAAGAAAGCTTAATCCAAGTGAGCAAGATGCTTGAAAAAAATATATGAAGATCTTTTTCTTAGAGCTTATCAATCCCGTCAAAATAAATTACTATACTCCGTTCTATGGAAAAATCATGATATTAAGGTTTCATAATTTCCTCCCAAGACTAATGTTAAAATGGAAAAAACAATTAAAATTTCTTATTTGCCGTAGCCCGTGGTGTAGAGAATTTCAAGAGTCTTCTAATCCAAAGGTCATGAGATCGAATCCTGGTCACCGCATACATGGAACACTTATTGTGGGTTGGTGATTTAAACATACATATCTAAGATGTTAGCCAACATATTTTAAAAAGATGTACGCTTAGAGTTATGCAAAAGAAATCTATTCGAGGAAACATCAAGTTTCATGAAGATCCTTTATGGTTTGTGTTCGTTTTTCATTATATTAGGTACTAGCTGACCCGTTGTGCTTTGCTACACCTTCCGAAAATAAATGTAATTTGTAAAGATTTATTCGAATTTAGATTTTAGAGAGCATTTTTTTAAATCAAACCTCATCATACTTCAGAACCAACAACTTTGAAATGAGAGCTGCAGCTGCAGTTCTGAATTGCAATTCAAATATGGTATATATTATTTACTGAAACTTGATATCTGAACTCGTTTTTCAAGATCTGAAATTTGTACTCTGTACCCAAAAAAACCTTTGGTCCCTTCTTTGAAAAGCTCTTTATTTTAAATTTACATGGGAGCTCTCCCATCTTTTTCAATTTTGTCCCCCACTGCTTGAAGAAGGTAGGCAAATTGAACCGGCTCGATACCCAAACAGCACTTATCATGGTAATGAAAAATATATTAAATTAGTTATGTATTAAATACAGTGCAAATTTCTTTTTTTCTAAATAAATTTACTACGGTAAACATATAAATATTTAAAAAAATATCAGTTGCATCACTAAATAAGTTCTCAGCGTTTTTTTTATTTTCTCTTTGAAAGTCAAATATTCAAAAATGTAGGCAAAAACAAATTTCTAAGTTTACATTTGTCCCGTATATTGGGGCAAGTGTCAATGCAAAGCTTATTTACAGATGCGTCAGAGTAATGGCTTTAAAATGAATTTAATACGAATTCCTGTTTTTTGTTCTATCAAGTTTCACTGATATATCTGCAGTACTCCTGCAATATAAATTTATGTTTGTTACTCCACTTTTAACGAATGCTGTTCAAAGGGGACCTTCATTTACAAAGACATTTAAGAATTTTCAATATCCGCTGCAGTTTCAACATTAGGAATACCCCTTCTGGTCTTTCCAAAATATTGAATCATTTTGAAGATAAATTTCTTAAAAGTTCGACGTTTGCCCTTGCCCACCGTGTAAGTTGACTGAAGGGAATATTGTTTTTAAAACTTTAAGGGTAAACTAAAAAATTTTCTTAAAAAATTTGCGTCCAGTTGAATATCAGTTCTAAAGTCTCGCTTTTCAAAAACGAAGCGGATCAAAAGTCTCTTTTATGCAGCCATGCAACACAAAACCACTTTTCATGTTAAGTACGTACTTGAATTGGTATGTAAGCAAAAAGTACGATGGTTTTTTCAGAATTATTTAAAATAAAAAGCTCCCATTTTCATTTCTAAATTAGTTTCAGTTGTGTATTTGGGCCGAAGTAACAATTTCTAGAAGAAAACATAATTTTTAATTTTTTTTAACAGAAAAAGTTGAACGTTTGAACACGTGCTGTGTACAAATCAAATAAGCAAGAAAAAAACACATCTAGGTTGCATATCGCCCCACGTGTTTGAGATACAGGCGCCTTATTGTTAAATTTTCCAGCTATCAATGAACAGAGTGCTTTGCGACGACGTTTGCTCGCCCATGGAGACGAAAAACAAACCCCTCAAAGAAAATATGCTTGGTTGAGAAATACGCGCCAAAATATTCCTACTGATCAGTATGCTATGCCTGGGTTACTTTCCTTTTGCGACGTTGGCTCGCGACGCCTCGACCATAGAGACGAAAAACAAACCGCCCAAAGGAAAAAAAAATCTCAAGAAAATGGATGTCATGACTTTAATTTGTTTCGAAAAACTACAAACTTTGTATGGAAGCCTCTCTTTCCTTAAGTCGGATGGAGTTTTGACTATTACAGAAACCATCCCCGGCCTCAAGAACCCTCAGATGCCAGTTTTGACGATGATCGGTTCAGTAGTTTCCGAGTCTATAGGGAACAGACAGACAGACAAACATTCATTTTTATATATATAGATTTTTTGGGCACATAAAAATATTCACAACCATAGCTTAGGTTTTTGTAGCCAACAGTAGCCAATATTTTCGGTTTACAATTTTTCAGAGTAACCAAATAGCCAAGCAACCAGAGAAAGGAAAAACCCAAAAGCAAATTTTCAGCAAAAAAAACTGTGCTTTTCACAGTCAAGCGAGCGAAGCGTCAAAGGCAAATCAGAGACAGAAAAACAGGATGTTTCACAAATACATTCCATGCAAAAATCAAAATTGTTTCAATTTCAAAATAATTCATTCATTTATTCTTTTTATTTTTTTCGTTAGTTTAAAAAAATAAAATAAACATAAATTTATTCAGTCTATGAACGGAACTTATCAGCTAAACTTTTATGGAAAAAGTATATTGCCTGTTTCTACTAAACCTAAGAACATCACAATGTTTTTTTCTGCTTTCCACTTCGCGCCCACCTAGAAGGGAGCTTGCGGTTCCACCTGTCTGATGTCTAGAAACTCAACTTTTCAAAAGGTAATCTAAACACTCGGCCCTGTCACTCGCACTCGATCGTACTAGTCTGTTAATTGCAAATAAATAAACCCTACCACGCTCACCTACACATGTAGTCAAATTGTGTCCTAGATTGCTTTCGGAGACTCCAGGAGCTTCCGACGACTCGTAGGCGGCCTGCCGTCTATCCGAGCACCATGGCGGATTCGCTGTTCCGAGGGTCCATGGCCGCCAAGTGCATGGCGGCCTCCGACGGCTGTTGTGGCATTCCGGACGGGCCGTTGAGCATCGATTGCGGTGCCGTCGGCTGATGCGAAAACACCGGCGGCAAAAAGTACGCTGGCGGTGGCAATTTGGGCATCTGCGGCATCAACAACGGATGCATACCGTAAGGATTGGCACTCGCCATGGCAGCAGCAACGGCCACCTGCTGCTGGTGATGGTGATGGGCTGCGGCGGCTGCAGCAGCTGCTGCGTATTCGTTGAAGGCCGCCTGCTGCTGGGCCTGGATCTGCTGGCTGAGATGTAGCGAAGCGCGGAGTTGTTCCAGATGAGCTGGGTTCGGGGCCATTGCGGTTGGCGCAGTGTTGTAGTCTTCGGAATCGGAAGACGAACATTCTTCCTTGCTATCGGAATCGTCTCCAATCAGACTGTCGATGGTGAAGGACCGCTTTGGTTTTGTTATGGACGGAGCCGTGGTTGTAGCGCCATGTGGCTGGAAAGATCCCAGGGCTGTAGCTTGTGGTTGTTCCGGTGATTGGCTGGTTGCACGGAGAGCTTCCGGCGGCGATTGTGGTGGCGAAATTGGTGTGTATAGCATGTTCGGGTTGATGTTTTCCGGCATCGCAGAATAGTAGGGATCGTGGAATTGGTTTCCTTGGGACATGAAGAATCGATTCATATTGGCCAGGGCGATGAATTCTTCGTTGAGGCTTTCCTTGTCGTTTTCGTGCAACTTGAAGCGCTTGCGACGGCGCAGCAGACTGCCATTCTGGAACATATCGAAGGCCTTCGGGTGCAGAGTCCAGTACGATCCCTTGCCAGGGCGATCCGGACGACGTGGAACTTTGATGAAGCAATCGTTGAAGCTGAGGTTATGCCTCAGTGAGTTCTGCCAACGCTGTGTATTGTTCCGGTAGTATGGGAACCGATCCGTGATGTACTTGTAGATATCGTTGAGGCAAAGCATCTTTTCCGGTGAACTCCAAATGGCCATAGCCGTCAGCGAAATGTACGAGTACGGTGGCTTCTGATCACCGTAGGATTCACGAGATGGGCGCGGCATGATTGAAATGCGCTTGAGTATTCACTTTTCACTAGATAAAGTGGCTAACACTATAGAATGTCTTAACGAGTTGCTTTGAACTTTTTAGAAGTTCAGGAGAAAAGCAAACACTTTCACTGCACTACCGATTTGCAAATATCTTTAACTTGTATAATTAACAGTTATCGATAATCAATAAATTTCGAATAGAGAACACGATCCGTTCGAAACTCTTGCTCGGTTGAGACTGACACAAAAAATCTCCGATCGGCAAGAGGTGAGTGCAGTTCATCGACAGTCGGCAGCAGGAGCGCCAAGGAAATTGCCTCTTGTTTCTATCCCACTCTGTCCCATGTCATATGCGCCATGAGCCCGCTGTGGTTATGAATGGAGTGTAAAAGAGACAAAATGCTATTCTTCCATCGGCTGGATTGCGGTGCGCCTCTTGCTTTCTACCTGCTTCTACCTCTTCATTCATGCCGCACAGAGAAATGTTTTATGACAGTCACCAACACACTCTCATGTGGTTGCTCCATTCATACATAACAGGCAAGAGACCAACCAATGAGAGAGAAACATGGTGGAAGCGCAAAGATATAATGCTTCAGATCGCGAGAAACTCTACGACATACTCTCTCCCTCTCAGTTTCTATGCAACAGTAAACCAATCACCTCATTCGTCACCCCGTACTTATGTTACTCCAAACTGGGCGTGGTTTACTTCCATATTAAACTCTCTAACAAGGTATTGCGTGGTTGCCACAAAGTGAGAATCGCGGCAAATATTTATCTTCTCCTGTGTTCTGCTCCCTATCAACAAATTGTGGGAAGAGAGGCAAAAAAAAAAATCATGCACAATGTATAACAAGATGTCTTCTGGTCCTAAAGTAGCCCCCACTGGGTCCCCTACTTGGCGGTTTGGCCGCGACTTGGATCAAGTGTGTGCGGACAGATCGGGCGGTTTTGTGAAATGTGAGACCTTCTACCGCCCAGCGGTCTCGCGGCCAAACTCTCCGGTTTCCCGCTTGCTTCTTCCCCCCTTTCTACGGATGTGACCACAAACCAAAGGCCGCCGTGCCGCCGCTTCAGTTCGAAGTTTTCGCCGCCACGCTCGAAGCAAAAGCGAAAAATCGCACAGTTAAATAAATTACATGATTAATTATGGATTCGCCGCTCGGCGCGCGTTTTATCCGCGGGATAATGATTTGAGGAAAATTTAATGATTTTCGGTGAAGAGCGCGAGTTTGCTCAAGGTGTGAGGTGTGATCCTTGTGTTTTGTACCAACCCGCCTTCCTCTTCTTTTCTTTTCTTGCCCACTCAACCACGGGGTCGCGAAATTTCTTCGGTTTGTTGGAACTGGTTTGGATCTTTGTTTTATGCGCTTATTCCTTCCCTGTCGCAAACCTCCTGAGAATACAAACTCGTTTTCGCCCTAACCGTCAACTCTAAATTGCTAAACTTGGACGGTGTTGCCCGATTGCGACCAAACAACAATGGCAACGGCATGAAAACTTGAATCGCTTAAACGCTTTTATTTGAATTATGTGGTAATTACCCATAAATTTAAAATCAATTAGAGATGCTTTCGGAGTTGTTTGTTGATTTCTGCATGGTAGTAGACGCGGATAATTGAATCTATCATACGAGTGTATCAAAGTGAAGGAAGCATTTTCAATTTTCCCGCAATTAGTTCTGGGAAAAAGTGGGCTTATTTATGTGAATATCAGTTTTTCGAAACGTTGAAGCGTTCTTAATCAAAGGATTCTTAATCAAGTTGAAAATATATATTAACAACATTCCATTCACGAATTTTATCTTTCGTCTTTCAACCATCCAGACTACCTGTGGTCGATTTATTCATTCATAAATCCACTAAGCTACCTGCCGTAGGAGTTGTGTCTCTTCTTCTTTCTTTTCAGTTATCTAGAATGGACTTGATTCAATTTGATCAATAGTTAGGTACAATTTTTAACCCATTCAGAAAACATGGATTAAGTTTTGGTAAAACGATTTTGGGAATTTCCTAAGCTTAGCTCCTACTGTAACGGAAGCATTTTTTCCTTTCATCCTGACTAGGGATTAGAAATAGTCTGTGGTCTTTTTGCATCCATCAGAAAATATTTTGCAGCATCATGTCTCAAAATTATTGACAACAATTGTTTATGAAACAAATTGAACTGATAGTAGTTTAAGAAAAAAAAAATGCACAACATCATATTGATACAGGAGATTCGTAACAAAAAAGGCCAAACTATTCCTTAATTTATTGCGACTAATTTGATGTATTGGCGATTCATGCCAATATTTTACATTAAAATTTCTATTAAAATTACAATGCTTTTAAGTTTTTGAAACATGTTAATGTACCTTGTACAACGATAAAGTTTCAAAAGGTCTATAATAAGAACTGCTTCGAGACATATGATTTTCATGTCAAACAATAATTTCTTTCGTGAGTCCAATATTCTGAAGGCGGGTTTGAAAATTATAAAATACTTTTATTTCTGATTCAAGATACAGAATCAGTATCCAGTATCCAGGATAAATAATCTATAAATTAGGCACAAGAGCCGTAAAAAAGGATGAATCCGTACAGTTTTCGGAGGACCACTTTAGTGATAACTCTGACAAGTTCAGCTCTTTCAGCCCTCGATTTGCTTGAGATATTGTATTTTGTAGACCTTAAAAAACTTAATTTAACAAATTGTAAAAGTAGCAAGGATTTGTTACTTTCAATTTATTCATTTAAGTAAAATCTTGTAAAACCAGTCAAACCAGTGAGTTGTTTTTCGCTGAGCATATGATCTCCTTTTTAATCAGCCATGCCAAAATTTGAAAAACTGGTGTTGCCTAGATGTTGGGGTAAAAAAAGAAATTTAATGTTTTCATTAGAATTCCAGTAAAAACTGAAAACAACAACTTTCTGGGACCGACAATAAATCAATTTTTCCTTCCCTTAACATTATTACTACGATCTTTGGGGATTTTAGACCCGATTGACTCCTCGATTATTGCGCCAAATAATATTTTGGATTTTTTATGACCGAACCTTTAGATTTGTGCCCTTTGCAGCAATCGAAATTCGGTGTTTATTTTTTTAGAACTGAGCAATTATTTTTAAAATATTTAGGGACTTAACAATATATGTAGATTTCAGAAATTCGAAAACTTTATATTGTATTTTTGTTGTTTGAAAAAAAAAATGAAGAAAATTAAAATCATGATGAAATTTTATCAATTTAAGCACTCTTAACAACACAACTTCTCATGGATAAAAAAATAAGAAATCCAAAATTGAATTCAAAGGTCCATGATATTAAAAATACTGATATTTGTAAATTGCACATAGTCAAAAGGAACAAAAATATCTGCTGATGGCTCATTTTTCACAAAAGTCACAGGCATTTTTTTATTCAACACTTTGATGCATGACATTTTCAAATGAGTATAACAATTATTTTTAAGTGAAGTAATACCATTTGAAATTCGAATAACACAACTGAACGGGTTTGAAGCCGTTATTTTGAGCTTTATTTAAGTTATTGCCCTTGAAAGTTTAAAACTATTCTTCTTCATTCTTCATTAGAAGCAGAAAGTATTTTGTGATCGAATCCAATTTGAAAAATTCTAAGAATATATAAATCTGAAGATTTTACAAAAACTAACCTATTTCAAAAAGAAAATAAAAATTGTAATTTTTCTGCATACCTTCTTTGTTATCTCACACATATATTAAAATATCGTAGTTATAAAACATGTTTTTTTTTCTTTTTGCCTCCAAAATATTTTTTGCGAATGTATAACTTAAAAATATTCATGCGTTAGTAAAAATTTTATTTTAAAATGCTAAAATATCTACTTTTTTCAAGGCTCGCAAACAAGCAGCTCTCCTGATGATACCAAAAAGCATTTAGAAGCAAACGGGTTGTTGAATGTGAAAGATCAATTTTTTTATTTTGTGTATGTGCTATTTTTATAGTCATTTAATGTTAATTTTTTGACGTTTAAAAACTAAGGACATGTTCCAAGAATAAGCCCGTATTGGACAAACGGATAGGAACTGTATGAATTGGTTAACTTTGGAGAGAAAATGGAAATAGTGGGAGGGCTTAGGGGAACGTGTGAAGGTAGCATTTCATTTGAATTTTGAAGCTAAAACTATTTATCAATTGTTATAATTTTTGCCCCTAAATGTATGCAGCATCATTGTTCTTTTTTCGATTATAAGTGTTTTTAGATTAAATGTTAAAAAGCAAGGTGAAATTGATAAACAAATTCGCCACTTTGATTTGTAACAGAATAATGAAAATGTTACATACTTATAAAAACTTGGTTGCTGATAAAAAAAATCACCAAAATTTTTAGTTTAGTAGTTAGAAGCTAGTAAGTTATTTATCAAATAATAACCTATTAGGAATGAAGATTAATTCGTCAAGTTATCCGACTACAGTTGTTTCTGATAAGTTTTTCAATACCTGTCCGCCAGCTGCAACGTCCATTTGAAGTCGCGAAGGACATAAAGATGTTAAAACGACTACAGTAGTTTTTCGATTTTATCACGCCTATTTCACCGTGATAATGGTAAAACTGTAAATTTGGCGAAACTTGAAACTAAAATAGAAAAACGGCAAATGGTTTCTGAATGATTTCCAAAACCAACGTGATAAAATCGAAACAATAACCGTGATAAAATAAAGCGTGAGCTTAGCAAGTATTGGAAAATCGAACAGTGATAAAATCGAAAAACTACTGTATCATCGAAACAAAAATTGATTAATTCAATTCGTCATACAAAATAATGTGTTTACGGGTTTGAAAAATGTAGAAATTTGGAATAAAATTGTTAGATTTTTGTTAATAGGTTCTTGCATGCATTTTGTTATGATTTCCGCCAATTTGGCCTACGACCAAATTTCCTATCTGATGAAAGTTCATTGATTCAGGATTTTCAAAATCGATTAAACCCTTTCGATCGGAAGCTGAAGGAGCCAGACGAGATTCATTCATTAAATGCCTTCGGCTACCGGCTGCATCTTTTTCCATAACGAAAACAATTGTCTTGCCGGGGCCCATCCCTCATAATCCATCCGGCACTAGGAAGCTGCTTACCCCTATCGATTCTAAACCGGCATTCAGGCCTATTTTACGACACCCCTCATCTCAGCCCTTGACGCCCCTACTTTACACTTTGGGGAATTCCCGCTCGCTTCTGTCTCTCACTTCGTCCTGTTTCTAGTTCGGCACATATTTGCATACCCAACAGCTTCTGGCCGGAACAAGTGCTACTGTGTTGGTGTGGGTGAGCCAGGTATCGAAAATTATGCCGAATTAATGAGCGGTGGCATAGAAAAGATGAATGAGCTACTAGGTAGCCATATGTAGCCAACCAGAGAACTATTATGAAATCTTACTTGAATTTTCGCACCAAAGAGATTCCTATTGAAACAAATCATAAACTTATTGGAAGTAGGTAATGGCATAATTTTTTTTACGAACTGCCAACAGTCAAGCACTTTGTACCTTATCTGTTTTAGCTCGCGAACGGGAGATTATTTGATGTAGGGGAAAACTGCCCAAGACGCACCAGTTAAGCATAATCGCTATTTGCAGCAATACTTATCATCTAAGAGCAAGTTCACTGGTGTTGGGAAAAAGTGATAGAAATTTTGACATTTTGAAAATTTTACCATGCAAAAATGTTTTCAAGACCTTGGGGCGTTGTATTTTTTTACAACACTGTTTCTATTCCAGCCGTATGTGATAGAAATGTTGCTTTTTTTGCATCACAGCATGTGAAAATAAAACACGCGTTGTAAAAAAACTAGAATGCCACAGATCTTGAAAATGTTTCTGCATGGCAAAATTTTCAAAATGTGCCGTAAGTGTCAAAATTTCTACCACTTTTTCCGAACACCAGTGAACTTGCTCTAAGAACCAAATTGAATGTTTACTATGATTCAGTGATCAGATTTACGTACTATCATAAAGAAAAAAATATGAAAAAACATGATTTTGATTATGTATTTGTAAAAAACTTCAAGAGCCAGGAAACAAACCGCGGAGTAGAACGCCAAACATGTGGACAGAATGCACCATATGGAAAGGGTGGGGAGAAAAAAGCAATGATTATACGAAATGTAATAATTGAAATATCAAATGTTTTATTACATGTTCATCGTATTTTCTAAAACCAACCATACTTTGGCAAAAAATTATTTATGATTGCTAAACTTATCGAAAATTCGTTTTTCAAAATACACTTTTTCTTCATCCTTATAGATAAACGCAACGAAATTTAATTTCTTGACTGATATCGCGGCAAACATGGCGGCGGATATCTTTTTCAAGTCGAATACACTAGTTTACAAAATTAAAAAAAAAAATCGTGAACTTTATTGACCGACCTTTTTTTTTAATGTAAAATCGGGCGCTGAATCCGAAAATGAAATTCAAAAAAAATCTCAGTAGAAAAGTTTTTGAGTTATGCTTCAAATATGAAATTTTGGAAAAATAAAAAAAGTACATATACTTAGATTGAAATAGCTCGGAATGCATAACAGTAATTTGAAATCTCTGTTTTGCATATTAAAAGTGAACAAATTTGCTATCGATCATCCGAACACCATTTTTGCGCATCATCAACAGTTTTGTTGATGTTAGTGGCTTTGTTGTGTCAGACCATTTCGGAAGGGAAAAAACCAACTTCTTTCTTTGACGGTTAACACTAAAGAGAGGTTTTTATTTCACAATCATAAAACATTTCATTTTTTCCCGCGTAAATAGCATTAGAAATTTAAATTTAAATCGCCATCTAGTAACCCTCGACATGTCACATCTAGACAAACGCTTTGCAAGATTGTATGCAATCTTGCGAGGCACTCGCTACTAGAGTGACCAATAGTGTTGAGATTCAACAGGCCTTATGAAAGAAAAAATATAAAAAACGCATTTTTTTAGAGAAAATTTTGTTTTAGTGAAAGTTTTAGACTCGATGGTAACATTTAAAAAATCTGATTTTCTATTGAGCTTAAATGTGAATTCAAAACAAAGATTTCAAGTGGTTATTTTTCAAAATCGGTTGAAAATTAAAGAAGTTACAGTTATTGTACCATAACAGTAATTTTCTGCATTTTTGAATAATTTAACGAACCGTAGTATACTAATCATAGTATAGGAAGAAATCAATATGGTAAATTTCACTCGCTCCGAGTAACAATTATTTATCAGCTTACCAAAAGGTCACATGCCAAATTTCAGACCGATTTGACCATGGGGAGGCGTTGCTTGAGTCTCAAACGTGAATAGGATTTCGGTACTGTTATGTTAAAATAACCGTAACTTCTTCAATTTTCAACCGATTTTGAAAAATAACCACTTGAAATCTTTGTTTTGAATTGACATTAAAGGTCAATAGAAAATCAGATTTTTAAAATGTTACCACCGAGTCTAAAACTTTCACTCACAAAATTTTCTCTTAAAAAAATGCGTTTTTTTTTATAATTTTTACTTTCATAAAGCCACTTATATCAACAATACTGTTGATGATGTGCAAAAATGATGTTCGGATGATCGATAGTAAATTTGTTCACCTATAATATGCAAAACAGAGATTTCAAATTTCTGTTATGCAGTCCGAGATGGTTCAATCTAAGTATATGTACTTTTTTTTATTTTTCCAAAATTTCATATTTGGAACATAACTCAAAAACTGTTCAACTGAGAACTTTTGAATTTCATTTTCAGATTCAGCGTCAGATTTTACATTATGAATAACTTTCAGTTTATTAAGTTCAAACATGCTGTAAACTAGTGATATTGGTGCACCTTTTTAACTCGAACTAAGACGAAATTTGTTAGACTTATGCATTGTAATCAGAATTTGGGAGTCAGCAAATAAAAAGAATGGCATTTTATTTTGATATTCGGGTTTTCTCAAAAGTTAACAGCATTCAAGATTTGAACGTAAAATACGTAGTCGTGTGGGCATTCTGTCCCAATTTTGATATGATTGATTTTAGTTAAAATTTGTGAGAAGTTAGTTTTTTTAATTGAGCTTGGGAAAGCCCCTGGGAGTTGGTTTATTTCCAAAAACCATTCTCCCAAAGGCATAGAACCTCCTCACACATTTATTGATTTTTTCTGTTTTTTTCTGATTTTTTCAAAACAATATGACAATTTTCAAGTTTGAAATTTCTTCTTTTTAGTTGGTTTTGAGGTGGGCTTTTACTTGGCGTTTGAAATCTACTTTGTTGGGTATGATTTTAAAGTATGCCGGAAGCGAGTTAAATTTTGATTTGCTGAAGTATTCAGGTGACTTTTTCATTTTTTCGGTGTTTGCTCTTCGTAGTGTCAGATTTTCTTTCGATCGTGTGGGCAACCTGTGGTTCATCTGGTGGACTTGTTGGTTGTGGTGGAAAACTGGGTAGCATATTTTGGATTTGAATAACACTTTGGAGTTCCCTTGGTGCGGTTATTGGTAATTCTGATGGCGAGGATTGGTGGAATAGGTTGTACGTGGAGAAAAGTCTGGATCGTTTGTACACAGCTTTGAGGCATCGATTCTGCATAGCTTGAAGTGGTTTAACGTCAGTTTTCTTTGCAGCTCCCCAAATGGAGACCATGTATTGCAATTTCGGTTGCACAAATGCATGATACAGGCTTGCTATTTGTTTGGTGGGAATAAACCACGAAATTTTCCAAATTATACTGTCTATGGTGCCCAGATCCTTCCTGAGACAATCTATATGCTTGTCCCATCTTATGTGTTCATCAAAATTAAGGCCAAAGTATTTAAAAGTCCTGACTCGCTCAATTACCGTTGTACCAAGTTCGAGCTAACAGTGGTTGGTGGTGTGCCAATTAATTGAACTAGAGATGACATATTTGGTCTTTTCTAGGTTGAGTGAAAGGAGGTTCGCATCGAAGTATGCTTTCAGATTTACCAAGTCGCTTGACATTTGAGAGATAATTACTCCGATGTCGTGGTGCTCGTAAGACAACGATGTATCATCCGCAAACAATCTGGGTTTACCATGTAATCGTAGCTGGTGCAAATCGTTCACATAAAGGATAAACAGAAGTGGTCCAAGGTTACTGCCTTGGGGGACTCCAACAGGCAGGTTTCCAAGGTCACTAGTTGACTGATTGATTTGGACGTACTGCTTTCTGTTAGCAAAGACAACTAGCAAATAGAGACAATGCGTTACCTCTGATTCCAGATGAATTCAGCTTTCGAAGCAGAATAGCATGAACAATCGTGTCGAAAGCTTTTTTCAGGTCGAAGAATAGCACTTCCATAAGCTTGCGGTAATCCAAGGCATTGTGGAGACGGTGGAACACTGAAGGGTCGCAGTTGCGCGTATGATAGAGTAAGTTCACTGGCACACCGATACGTTATTAAAAATAAAAAATGACCACCAAAACGGCACTCGGCATTCGAAAGATATAGTATTCAGGCATCTATCCTGAAAATTTGGAAATGTTTCATCGGGCTTTTTTGAAATTAGAGCGATTTTAAATTTAAAGTCAATTTGCATTAGATTTCCAATGGGGATTTCCGACCTTATGTTTTATGACCATGAATTTTTCTGACTACACATATTTTATGACAATCATCCAATTTAATGACTTTATAGAAAATTTCACGCCCGACAACTTTGTGGAAAACTGGAAAAAGATTTGAGTTGATCCTTAAAAGTTATTGGCAATTTCCTAAAACTTTATTAGACTGATTGAAATTTTTCCATGTTTCTAAAGTTTTTTTTCAATTCCGCTTCACTAAAAAGCGGATATCTTTCCAGGCGTAGTTTGAATCGTTTTTGGGTCTTGGATAAAATTGTTTGGGATAGAATTTTCAGCACAAATGTGTATGTAATAGTAAATCTATAGGTCATAGTCATCATACGAGCTCACAGCTCTTTGAAACCAACTGCTCCTGTATCTGCCCAGAATGTGTTCGAAATGAAAGTTGACAATAAATTAAGCGCGAGGAAAACCTTTAGTATTACACGAAACTTCCGTAAAATGGGTATAAATTTTGAGCCTAATCTTAGAGAAAAGTTAAGCTCATATAACCGGCAATTAAAGAATTTCTTCGAAATCAAGAAGTTGGGTGATATTTATGGGAGGAAACGAAAGCGTCAAAGAAGCACCTGTAGTATACTGCGTCGATGTTAAAGAAATTATTCAAAAGATTCGAGGCTCGCGAAATGTGACTGATGAAGAACTAATTTTTAAATTTGGAATGGACGGTGGAGGTGGTTCTTTTTAAATTACTTTGTCGGTGATTTCACTGGGACAGCAGTCCAAAGCTGAACGTTTCAAGGATGGCAGTGTTCGAAGGTATTTTAGAAATAGTTATGAACATTTGGCTTTTAGTATTATAACGTCAAATTATTTAATCAACTATTAGGCTTTTGATTCTTGCTCTTGCCCCAAAACTGGAAGAAAAATTTGAAAATATTGTTCCGATTTGGAACGCGCTACAGTTGCATGACATCGATGGTGTGTTGCAGGAGATTTAAAAGTCAGTAACAGCAACGAATCCAGAGCTAGCAGAATTGTGGACTGCTAAGGCAGGAGTGAGGCATCTCCAACAAACGTTTGGTTTCACAGGGAAAGCTTGCCATAATCTAATAGATTCCTCAGATGAGCTTGAAAGTCATTTTGATGCGCAAACACATTTAAAGGTAAGTAAAATAGATAAATAAAAAAAACACTTAAAACTGTAAAAATACCGATATCGCAGGCACTGAATCTGTTCCAGGAGATTTACAAGGCATGCTTGGAAAACTTAGATTCCGAGTACACATCACTCATTGATGAGTTTTCTACAGTGTGGGAGAATCTTAAACTGCCAAACTCTTCCAAATTCCACATTCTACGATTCCATGTAAAGGATTTTTGCGCATACACCGGAAAATCGCTGGGTGTATTCGGAGAGCAAGCGGAGAGTGTTCATCATGATTTTTCAGAAACGTGGAAACGATATCAAACCCCCGATACATCGAAGTTGTACTATGATCATTTGTTAAATGCTGTAGTGAACTAAAACAGTGGTCATCTGTGTTGATTTTTAATTTTAAATCAAAAATATCGTTTATTTTGATTGTTGAATCCAAGAAGGTAATCAAAAATGACTATTTCAAAGACAATATTACGCTATTTACCTTATTAGTTAACAATATACTGACGACGATTTGTGTTAGTTGTAGTCGGAATGAGTGCAAAACCTGAGCAAGAGGACCAAAAAATACGGTAAAAGTAAAAATCAACATTTCAAAACTGATTATTGAAATCAAACTATAATCCACCATATTTTTCATAGATTTTCATATTTAAGGAGTTTTATTTTAAAATTCAGAAACGTTTTACCAATAACTCCACTTTTTAGGTAAAGAATATGGTACTTATCTGTTATTCCAGTTAGGATTTCTGAACGTAAGTTTTTCCTGAATTCGGATTTCGCGATTTTCATCCCGATTCTGGTCTTGTCTGGCTGAAGTCGTAGCCGCTTAGAATAGTCTCGCCGTGTCCAGTTTGAACAAGAAATCCACTGATTCAAAATTCTTTGCTTGGATGAATTTTTTCACGAAAAATTTCGCTGTCAAAATAACTACGACCACATTCTATGAGCACCGCCTACTCCTCCTATCTGGAATGATCGTTTTCCTTTAAAAGAAACCGGAACTTTTTATAACCTTGTTTTCAAATGAAAAAGCAGAATTATATTTCAGTCAATCGTAGGCCAGTGATCGAATTTTCGATCGAAAACTGCTTATAAGGCTTAGCACAGAATGATTTGGGATGATTTTGTCCACTTTTTTCAGTCCTTTGCAAAGTTTTCTATAGAATATGCAGACTTTACATGTTTTCTCAAATACTATTGTTTAAGGGCCGAAAAAGGTCTAATCGGTCTCGCTTGAGGACAATTTGACGGATTCATCTCATTCGGTACGATCTGAACTTTGTTAGATTGGTACCAAGCCGTCGTGTCTTTTGAATAGTGAACTGGAAAACATGGGAAACTCATATATGTCATGCCGAGCCATTGCCTTTTTACTTAATTTTTCTTGAAAAATCGTCCGTCGTCTCCGTATCGACTTTGGCCATCCCAAGCAGTGCAATGTAGAGTGTCCGTCCCGGGTTTTCCCCGGCGGGAATTCCCGGGAATTTGAAAAATTCGGGAAATCCCGCTTCCCGGGAATCATAGTTTCATTCCCGAGAATTCCCGAAATGTATGAAATTATTTCTCTGGAAAAGCCTGATAGCCTCCGGAACCATTCTTAATGTTCTTTTTGAAAATATAGTCATACAAAACTCATTGAGAATATGCCGATTCCTGTGGCAGTAGATATTTTGCAGCCATTTGGGGCAATTTTTTTCATTCAAATAGATAAGTTCAAAAACGTTATATGTATTTCCACACCGTTTTCATAGAACGAAAACCCACAACACTTCGAAAAATATATGAAAAATCGTGCTGCAGGTAGGCAGATTGTGCTTTCTCTGAAGTAACATTTATGCACTTGTTTTCCTCTGGCTTAGAAAGCTAGATGAATTTCAAAACTCAGAAATGAAGAATTTCATATTAAGAGCAAATATGTTAAATGTTCAGAAAAATATATTTTTATTAACCCCTAATTGCCTGAATGAATTCTTCATTTGACTTAGTCAGGTTATTTTATAGTTTATTTTACTGAATATATTTTGGACAAATTATGGGCTTGTATGCACGAAATGCTCGATAAGCTATGTATTGTATGCTTTCTACACAGCAGTTTATCATCTAATTTACAAGCTTGGTATGATGGAAGCAGCTGGTTTTTGACTCTGCTTCGGCTTTTTCTGTTTCTTATATAGCAGCGCTTTCCTGTACATACTTCTGAATTGAATTTCGAACCGCTCCAATGCTTACTTTTTCCATTTTCGATATCTGATTCAGAAAAGTTTTAGAGGAACATCATTTGTGCACGATATTTTTTAACTTTTTCGGGGAAATGCTTCTGATTTTTAAAAAAATTAAAACTGGACCTTACGATACGCAGAATTTAAGTGGATCTGTAAACAACAACACACAGCTTAAATCAGCTGTTTTAACGTCATCCGGAATGAGCAGGGTTGTATCAAAATCGTCCTTAGACATAATGGGACACCCTATAGCTGGAAAAACGTTTTTTTTTTTTAAGGAAAAACAAACCTTTCGAATGAATGGGACACTTTAACAGTTATTTTTCTGAGCTGTTTTGATGCCTTGAGGTCGTTTTGTAACTTCAGCTGTTGAAAATGTAGGACGGAATCGTCGTCGTAAATTTAATCCTTTCGAATCTTTGCTTAATTTTGAAAAAAAAACCTAAACAAGTTTGATCACTTCAATCAATTGAGAATAATTTGTTATATTATCTTTCAATCATCTTAAAATAATACATTAGAGTAAACTATTCGTTACATAAAACAATATTCTTTTGATACTTCCCATATCAAATACAATCACATCTGAAATCGCAAAACAAATGTTCTAAATTAAATAATATGCTTTTTCCCACCCACAATAATTGGGTTTCCATATTTACTGAAAAGTTCAAATTTCGTGAAGCATTCAAAATCTCACTGTAAATATTGAAGTCATCGTTAAATATATTCAAATTGGGATTATTGCAAGGGAAAACTCATTCAATAACACTTTCAGAAGGCCGAATAGTACCATTATTCATTCCCTATCACGTGCTTGGAGTTTTGAAGAATTTTGGGAGTGTTTCAAACGCCTCTGATGTTAGGTGAAGCATTTCGTAAATTCAGCGGGACATCTCAAAGCAGCCGACCAATTCAGTAGTTACTTCAAAGCTGTCCAGCGCACCTTCCGGATTGATACCGTAGATCTCGCAAAACATCTGCCCATCCTGGTGGGTTGTACTAGTAGAGGCAAAAGCGGACCAAACGTCTCGAAATTGAAAGTTCTAAAGGACATAAATAAGTCCGAGACGTCGTTTATTGCCAACCGACGCGGACGAAAACAAAAAGTGCCGAGTTTCGTTGTTCTGCTGTACTGAAACAGGAAGAGGGCATTGCAAAATAAATATTTTCTTGGTCTCCGATGGGCGTTACGAAATGCGTTCTGTTCGTTCTTTCTCCAGTGGAACGAAGAGAAGAAAAGACATGAATGAATGAATGAACCAAGCCATTCTTGAATTTGGAAGTCTCTGATATAAGGTTTTGTTATTTTTCCGGTTTATGCCTTTGCAGATTTGAGCTGCATATTATGGAGATGGATTTGCCTCTCGGCCTTTTCGAAACAATAGGTTGACTGGCTGGCTGGCAGGCTGGGCAATTAATTCGGGGTCATAAAGTGAAGTAAACCTTGGCCTGACATATTCTTTCATACTCATGCCAGAAATTTTTGGCAGAACAATCAGCGAATAAATCAACGTGAAGAACGTTTTGACAAATGTTTCCAAAACAGCGACACTGACAGCTGCATCAATTTGCTAATCTCATTGATGCTATTATTACGATCATGGTGGCAACAATAACTCCAAATTTCAACATACTGTTTACTCATCCATTTGCGAAACTGCACCACGTTTTTTGGTATAACTTCTAACTTGGCTCTAAGCCCTTCTAAATATTCTAACAAACTCCGGTATGAAAAAAAAACTAGCAAAGGCGTTACTTAATAATTATCTAATTTGGCTAACTTCCTTTGCCTCTCCTCTCTTCGACGGTGTAGAAAATTGATAGCATAAAACGAGGCTCATTTAGGGTTTCCTTTCTCCTCACCGCACTCACACTGACTGGGCCATGGAGCGAAGAAACGTATCCTGTCGGAGGTGGTCCGGTTTAGTCCGTCTCTCATATCGATTGGCGGCAATGGTGGAACAAATTAAAAAGCCATGAGGAAATGAAAATTACAATCCACGAAGAAGCGTTTGTAGCACCTTGAAGTGTGATGATGATGGAAGCCGAACAGCACCAGGATTAGCACTCCTTGAAGTGGAAATAAAGGACAATCGCATCGAAAGAAAGAAACCATCCGAATCGGACCGGCAGCAGACAGCCGGTGTGTCGTCAATCGCCAGTTGGCATGTCCGGATGAGCCGATGGAGATTGATGATCCATGGGTTTTTTATAACCTACTAGAAGAAACTAGGAGAAAGGACCTGTGCTCTCTGTAGCCAGGCAGGACCTCGCGCGATGAAATTATAATAAAGAAATTATTCACGAATGATAAAGGAAGTGATAAATTTTCTTTCACCTTCGGTGGCCACTTCTCGATGTATTTTGAAAGATCCTATCATTTTTTTATGAAAGGGTCTAGCACAAGCAATACAAATTGGGGCTTAGAATTAGCATTTTGACACGTTTTTATTACCGTTTAGATGGTCGTTAGATTGAAATTGTTTAGTTCCACATACATATGTTGAACAGGACTCTAATGCAAGTTTCTGGAAAGGAAATTTTTCAATCATTATAATTGATTTTTGATTGATGTTATGCTTTCCAGATCGAAAATTAAAAAAAAATAAATTAATAAAATTTAACTACAATTATCGTACTTTTTGATAATTCGAAACATTTTTGTTTTGAAAATGAAATATGTACTTAAAAACGATTCCGCAATTCTAATATTATAATGGGCGGGCAAGAAAAGAAATTCCGAATATATGAGGGGGGGGGGGGCATTAAGGGACAATAGCTCTGACTTAGGGGGGTCCGGAGGTAAAATCATTTCGAACATTGCTGCACTTGAACCAAAATATATATGTATCATGACCAGAGAATTGTAAATGAAGTGTAAAATATACATAGGTAAGGCTATGATCATTTAGTATCCGGGCACTTTGCTTCGGTGATAGCTACGTTAATAGAGCACGGCTATGTATAACTTTAGTAGCGTTGTGTTGGTTATGAAAAGGAGTATCTTGCCTATTTTTGATAGATTTTTAAGTTAACGTGTGTTTGAGATATTTACGATGCAAAAAGACATGGTAAAAATAATTTTGCACAAATTTGCTCCTTTTACGCATTTTGCGCCTCGAAAATTCTTCATTGTTGGCTTGAAAGCTCATGAACTGTTGATATTTTCTGATTCTTTTTCGGACCAAATGGTTAAGAAGTATAAGGAGTCACTCTAGGATCCACACGAAGTTCAAATCAACCATCGTAGTGCAACCCTTGATCTTCAATATGGTAAAAAGTCTATGGTTATTGGGGATAACTGAATGCAGACTCCTTAACCCTCATCCGCATTAGATTTCATTACCCTAATCAGCACTAGGAGTGTCAATTTGACACTCCAAGGTAAAATCGTCATAATTCTATTAATATCTAACCGATTACAATGAAACTTATATCAATAGAAACCTTATAATGTCAGTAAAATATGTTTAGAACATGCTAAAGCTTACAGTTTTCTCGTTATTCAGCATGAAAGAAAAAAATCCGAAAAAACATGCCTCAGGAAAAATGCTGTAACTCATATATAACACGTCCAAAAGTATATTCATTGGAAATTACATTTAATCTACATTCTAGTGAGGTGCAACAATTCACGCTGTGAGATTTCACAAAAATATGAAAATTATAAACGTTTAATCATTCCTGAATTTCTAGAACCACACGGTGGGTGGTGATTTGGTCAGAGAGCGGAGCCGACAGACGAAATAATGATGCGTGTCGTACGTTTCTTGGTTGGAAATTTTCTTTTGATAGTACAGTTCACGTTTGCTTGTCACGACACGCATCGTTATTTCGTCTGTCGGCTTCGCTCTCTGACCAAATCACCACCCACCGTGTGGTTCTAGAAATTCAGGAATTATTTAACATTTATAATTTTCATATTTTTGTGAAATCTCACAGCATGAATTGTTGCACCTCACTAGAATGTAGATTAAATATGCTTTCCAATGAATATACTTTTGATTTATCCAAACAAAGTAAAAGCACTGAAAATCCGGGTACAACCTGACGGTGGACCACAAAAACAAATGAAATTTCAATTTGTAAAAAAAATCGCGCAAAGTAGTCAACTTTGAAAAATTTCCGGTAATTCAATTTTTGTTGCAACAAAAAGTCAAAATTAGAATAAAATTTGTAATGATATTTTTTCAAAAGCTCTACCACCGCTCAAACAGTTTTTACTAGCAATCTAATGAAAAGTAGGTTTTTCAGACCACTTTTTAGAACTTTTTGTGACCATTTCATCAAAAAAAAAAATTAAAAAAATATTTCTTGGCTTCATGATGTAGACATTAACTTCAGCTTTCATATGCATAAAGAAAATATTTTTTGGACGTGTAATATATGAGTTACAGCACTTTTCCTGAGGCATGTATTTTCGGATTTTTTTCTTTCATGCTGAATAACGAGAAAACTGTAAGCTTTAGCATGTTCTAAACATATTTTACTGACATTACAAGGTTTCTATTGATATAAGTTTTGTATGAAGTTCAAAATAATTCAAACGAATTAAATAGATTTTACTTTTACAAAATGACACTCTAAGTCGGAAAAGGGAGTTTTTTTGTCCAGGCTTCCAGGGTTCGTCCATAAATAAAGTAAAGATGCAATATAGATGCAAAGAACTTTTGAATTCATTGAGGGTCCCCGAAGAAATTTTTCTTTTTTGAAGCTTCTGAAAAAAGTTACAAGCATTCAAACTTGCAATAGTGTCAAAATGACACTGTAATGCGAATGAAGGTTAAATAATGCAAATAATCCATTTCCGGCAGGCAAAAAGAGTTGCCTGACTAGTAGACACCAAGTAAATAACTAATCATGATCAGTTCCAAAGATCGCAATCTGTGCATCCGGTTTTTACGCAATATGACAGATGTGTTCTGATGGACAACAAAATTCATGTTAAAACCGGATTTAAGAGACCAAATTCTTCGAGATGCCTACTCATGAAAAGGCTCCAACCAGATTTCAATTGCTTTTTCCAGGTGAGTTTGTGCAAAAAATGATGATTTAGCAAAGGTTTTGCTTCTGTGGTAAAATGAAAAATAAATCAATACATGACTGAAACAAGTGTGCAAAGATAAAAATGAGAATTTATGAAAAAGTTAGAGTATTTCTTGAAATCATTAATAAATATATTATTTTATATTTTTACATAAAATTTCATATTAATACCTTCATTTCCTCCATAGAAAGTTTTTCCATCAAATGAATAGTTTTTTAAATACACACGATTGTAACTGCCCGGATTCTAAATGATCATGGCCTTTTCAATGTTTTTTCATACAGTGGGTACCAAAGTCTATAAGGTTTGTTCTGTAACATCCAATAAAAAACTTCTGCATTTCTACAATGCTTAAAAAAAAATCTCAAAAGTTAGGCACCAACCCGAATTGGCTTTGAAATATTAATGTTTAAAGATAAATGAAACAAACAGCCTTTGAAACAAAGGAAATTTATATCTATCATTTATAATAAGGTTTCCCGGGTAAATTGGGATAATTTTATCTTATAGTATGGCAAAATCCGAGCAAGGGCAGTAAATTCAAAACTTATTGTAATCCAAAATCTAAGCAATATCCGGGAAAATTTGATCGAAAACCAGGAATTTTTCGACAAATATCATTACTTTCAAAAGATTATAAAAATCGTTCGAGATTATCTTTAAAACTAGCTGAATTTTCGTTGAAGCTATTATAATTAAAATAAACATCTTTTTTAATTTTATTTTATCATTTTTAAGAAGCGAATCATTTAACATGGCAACTGAGCTTCTAGATTGACTTGAGTCTCAACGTAACTTGAAGGATGATGAAGCCACCCTTTAGAATAATTGGAGGGATCTTCAAAACAATACATAAGACCTAAAAAATCGCCCCTTTTTTAAGCGGGAGGAGTATTTAAATACAGGAAAGTTTGACATTTAAGACATTGGTTTTGTTAATAATATGTATGTTACATGTATAGAATAAAGGGTGTCCACGATGAAATCGCCACACACAAAATTGATAAGCGAAATTAAAGTTTTCATCCGATGACTATCAAATTTTCAGGGATTGGAAAATAACTATTAAACTTCATTTTACCATTTTACTCGTATTTTATTTACAGTCCATACGAAAATGTCCGCACCTTGGCCTTAACCCCGGCCATAAGATTCTGCACAATCTGTGAATCAACCGTTTTTTGCGTGTAAACCCATACTTTCTTCAGTTCCTCGACTGTCTTCACTACCTTAGGTCGTTTAAAAAGGTGCTGCTTCATAATCGCCCAGTACTTCTTGATGAGGCGGAGCTCCGGAGTGTTGGGAGGGTTGAACATTTTCGGCACAAAATTGACCTTATTGTCCGCATACCACTTCAGCACGTCCTTGGAGAAGTGGCATGAAGCCAAATCCGGCCAGAAGATTGTTTGGACGTTGTGGACTTTCAGGACAGGAAGCAGCCGGTTTTGGAGGCACTCTTTCATGTACACTTGTGCGTTCATCGTGTCCTGGGTGACGGAAGGCTTCCCGTGCGTGCAGACGGCTTGCCAAACCCGGAATTTATCCGCAAATTTAGACATTTTCTGAGTGCGGACATGCTCCGGAACGCCGAACTTATCCTTGGCCGTGAAAAATTGGTTGCCGGGTATCTGTTTGGAGGCGGCCTTCACATATATTTCGTCGTCCATGATGCAGCATTCAACTTTCATCAGCATGTAGAGGTACAACTTCGTGGCACGGGTTTTCGCGGACTTTTTCTGCTTCTCGTCGCGATTACCTTTTGTACTTTGAACGTTAGAAGCTCAGCCTTAGTTCTGGACAAAACTTCGACTTAGGTGCAGCTTTTTAGCCACATCCCGAACGGAGGCGTTCGGGTTTCGGTTGAAGACCCCAACTCCGCGGTTGTGATTTTTGGTGTCGTACGGAATACTTTTTCCTTCACTTCTGGGCTTCCGATCGGTGGTCAATCGTCCCTCGAACCGCTTGATCACTCGCGACACCGTGGAATTCGCGGTTCTCAACGTTTTAGCGATGAAACGATACGAGAGATCCTTGTTCACATGATGAATGCGCAAGATTTTATCACGCACGAGGTGTTCTTTCGACTCCATTTCTGAAAGTTTTGATCAAAGGACTTTAAAACTTGCAGGATGTAAACAATGCACTATGAAGTAAATCCATCCAAATTTTCTTCAAATTCTGGCAATTTCATCGTGGACACCCTTTATCCGTGCAATATGTGCAGTGTTTAATGATAAATGTAGCGAATTTTATTTTAATATTACCCCGAACCCGTTTGTGAACCGCTTACGAGCTTCAAAGTTAAGATGACTTCGTTTTGTTGTAGTACTTGATGTTAGATCTTATTGTTACTTTTATTTTTTGATTGACTATATGTAATGTGTAATGTAAAATCCCTTGAAATTGTTTTAAATATCCTGACTAACTGTTGTATCGTTCATGTGTTGTATTTGCTACATCCATTGATGGGCTTTTATGCCTTGTGCTTTTCCCATCCCATCCATTTAGACTTGTCGTTTGATGGATTAAAAAATGAATAAGAAATTTGGATGAGCATCAGCATAAAAGCATATCGTTGGTAAGAACGAAAGTATCTATTTCTCTAAATAATGGCTAAAAACTTAAAAAATTCTAAGCTGCAAGATAGTTGAACTGAGACAATTCCACACAAAAATACCACTTTTGTGTGAAATAAGCGCTTTGAATTAAAGATCGCAAAAATTTACACAGCATTTAGCGGTTTCGATCAGCAATCGCTGCTACTGACTGGGTTGGCGATTTTTATAAGCGCTACTGATTTTTCAGTTAGCTATGCCTATCACTGAACTTTTGTGCACTTGGTTTGAAAAGCAATATCAATTGAACATTTTATAATTTACACCATGATCTACACACCTAACACAAATATTTTGGATTCAATCTTCAGAACGTTTATAAATTATACTTAACAGATTCCCAGCCGCTAACTGGCCACACATCTGCACGTAAAATATAACCTCCAATCACTCAGCTTTGGTCACGCTGAACTACCCGATCGATACTCGAAGATCGGAGCAATCAAATTTCACATTTACTGCGGCCTCCAAACGAAATTTCATCCTTGGAAACAACGAGGAGATATCATAATTGTATCGCAGCATATCGCTCGCTCATTAGGAATCGTGCCCGTTTGCGCATACGAGCGAGCCTAAAGAGGGAAGCCTTGCGAAGATCACTCCTGCTTGAACAGCGGCTAAGGCAGCAGCGGGGCCACTATAATAGTACGCTGAGCCGCTACTCATGGAATCCCAAAGGAATGTAGCGCTCTCCCATCACTTTGCCCACCATCCTTTTTCCGATTCATCCAAATGCAAGGCGGCACTGATGAAGGGGAAAGACTTGTTGAAAGGGTTTTGCCGCAACCAGATCAGCTGCACTCCTGTTCGATGATGGCTGCGAGACTTCTTTTTTTTTGGTTTCTTACTCTCAATTTGTCCGCCGTTGCCGTGCCGGCCACTTGATAGGAGAGCGGGTTCGCGCGTTGATTTTTGTGCTGCAATTTTCAGTTCTGCCGCTTTTGCCGTATATTTCACACCGCTTTTGCGGCTGATTCAGTCTCCTCATCGGTCTCTCTCTCTCTTTTCCATCTGACTCGGGCGCACTAACGATATTTATTTTATAACGAAATCGTATTATGTACAAACTAGCTGCGGTACACGGCGCGGTAATAAAAGTTAATATGAACCCTCGAGTTGTCGGGAGGACGCAAAAGCAAAACAAGCCGGGGAGAAAGAACGCAAATAAGATAATTTGAGCCTCGCGGATCACTCGCTGGCTGCAGAAAACGATCGTCAATGGATGGATGGTGTGCATGGGCGTACGGGCTGTGGGTGTGTCTGAACTTAAAGATTTGTGTAAATTATGCTACGGTATATCGTTGAGATTGAATTTTTACAATAAGTATATTCTAAGAATGGAAGCTAACACAAACTGTAAGAAACTTTTGTTTCGATTCTAGTCGTTTCAACATCTTTATGGCATTTCTTTTTTAGCTTTGAATCGTTTTACAGATTGGTAGGTAGATTTTTTTAATGTCCGGAAACCTATGGCTTTAATTCATGACTTTATATCAACGCTGCATTTGGTGGACAGTAGACTGGCCCATAACAAAAAAAATCTTTATATTCCACGCGGCACCCCCTAGGTTGGTGCATTTAGGTGAAAAAATGACTTTCTGAAAGTTTCAGGTCATTTGGAAGAAGCACGAGCTGGCGCAAAGGAATTGAAATTTGTATGGAGATTTTCGGCAAAATGTATGAAAAATCGACATACTGTCACTCTTTGTGTTCTAAAATATGTTTCCAGTATGCTAGAAAGCTCGGAATTTCAGAAATTCTAGTTCAAACAATGACAAAAAAGTTTGTAGAAGATTGTGACGCGATACGAGTTGACTGTGATGAGTTATCCGCAATCGAATGTGTGATTTTTTTTGCATTTCATCGATATCGTGAACGGTGTACATATAGGTGGATTATTAGTACTAACTTGATCGCATTGTCACACAATGAGAATTACAGATAGAAAGTTTGTGTCTTCGGCAAAGATGTAGCTTATTTTATAACAAATATCTTTGCAAAAAGTTGAAAAAAGCTTTGCTGCATTATGCGACGCGATACGAGTTGACTGTGATGAGTTATCCGCAATCGAATGTGTGATTTTTTTTGCATTTCATCTATATCGTGAACGGTGTACATATAGGTGGATTATTAGTACTAACTTGATCGCATTGTCACACAATGAGAATTACAGATAGAAAGTTTGTGTCTTCGGCAAAGATGTAGCTTATTTTATAACAAATATCTTTGCAAAAAGTTGAAAAAAGCTTTGCTGCATTATGCGACGACGCGATCAAGTTAGTACGATTATTAGCCCATACATCGTTCACGATATATGTATCAATGAAATGCGAAAAAAAATCACACATTCGATTGCGGATAACTTATCACAGTCAACTCGAATCGCGTCACAATCTTCTACAAACTTGTTTGTCATTGTTTGAACTACAATTCCTGAAATTCTGAGCTTTCTAGCATACTGGAAACATATTTTAGAACGCAAAGAGTGAAAGTATGTCGATTTTTCATACATTTTGCCGAAAATCTCCATACAAATTTCAAGTCCTTTGCGCCAGATCGTGCTTCTTCCAAATGACCTGAAACTTTCAGAAAGTCATTTTTTCACCTAAATACACCAATCTAGGGGGTGCCGCGTCGAAAAAAATGTTGTAAAAATCATCCCATACAAAGTTGGGCCAGTCTAGTGGACAGGTCTTCAAAACTAATCCGGTGCAACTGTGTTCGATGTTTATTCTTGGGCCTAAACTCGCGCACATCGGTTCAAGAGGCAACTGACTTGCTAACTGAGCGATATCACAAGCCCCGGAGACTGTAAGAAAATTAGAAGCTTTTTATTTTAAAATGCTTATAACTTCATGAAGAACTTAGCATCTTATTTTGTTAAAAAAAAACTGAAACTTAAGCATAGGTAAAACCAATTATTAACGAGAAACGAGAAAGATGATTTAATATATAGAGTCCGGCAATTGAACTGCTACATTACTTCAACAGTAATTATTTCGTTGCACACGAAACAGTATTGAACGACTCCTCGTCGCTTTGTTTACATCACGTCTGCTATCATTGGATGTAAGTGTTACTTTTGTAATCAGGTGTTATCCGGAAAAAGCGCTGTGGTTGCCTTGTTCCTAACTGGCAAACGGCAGAAGGACATAGCTCGTGAACTGTCCGATATAAGTGAGTGCAGAAGTTTTGTATACCGTACAGTTAAAAGATACCTGGTGACCGAAATTGCCAAAAAACGGTATGGTGGGGGACGCCGACCTACTGTGGTGGCTTCTGCCAAGGCGAAGATCGTCAAGAAGCGCCTTAAGAGAAATCCTCGTCGTAGTGCCACTAAATTGGCAGAGGATCTCAACATATCGGATTGAAGTCTCCATCCGATCCTGAAAGATAAACTTCAGACCAAGCCCTACAGGATCCAACAGGTTCAAGACCTTACGGTGAAGCAGAAACAAGAACGAGTAAAAAGAGTGATGGCGCTGCTGAAGAGGGCCGCGGAAGGAAGGTTAAAGAATATTGTGTTTACCGACGAGAAACTCTTCACCGTACAGCAGTTCGTGAATAATCAGAACGACAGAGTTTGGTTGCCAGACAGATCACGAAGCCATACCGACTTGCTGACGGCCACCCGGCAACAGAAACCAGCATCGGTGATGGTTTGGGCCGGAATCACCCGTGATGGCCGGACTCCGCTGGTTTTTGTCCCTGAAGGAGTGAAGATTAACTAAAATACATATTGAGAACTAGTTCTACAGAATGTCGTCGAACCGTGGGCACGTCGACATTTTGGTTCCAGGGATTGGGTTTTCCAACAGGACTCGGCGCCGGTTCACAAAGCGAAGAAAACCCAACTTTGGATTGCGCAACATTTTCCAGGGTTAATTTCGAGCTCCAAGTGGCCGGCGAATTCGCCAGACCTGAACCCTATGGACTTTACTGTTTGGAGTACCCAGGTTACACCGATTGTTTTGCAAGACTCTTTAAGCCTCTTATGAAACCAAAGCTTGGTCTAGTAGCTTGCTATAAAACTTTGAAAGTTGCTTGGGTACGTTGGAGGCCGAAGTCTGCTCTAAGAAACATGAAGGTGTGGAGGTCCCGAAGCGACATCGCAGATTCGCGATTCCCAACGTTTTAGCGATGGAACGATGCGAGAGATCCTTGTTCTCGTAATGAATGCGCATAATTTTATCACGCACGAGCTGTTCTTCCGACTCCATTTCCGTGAGTTTTAATCACAGGACTTTAAAACTTGCAGGATGAAAACAATTCACTATGAACTAAATCCATGCAAATTTTCATTAAATTCTACCCAACGGCTAAAAAGTTAGAGCAATTTCATAGTGTGGCAATTTCATCGTGAACACACTTTAGTTCAGTGGTTTTCAAAGTGGTCCCTACCGCCCCCTGGGGGGCGTTGATAGTTGCCAGAGGGGCGGTGTACGCAGCTTTGAAATTTGGGGGGCGTTGGATGGGCTCAGGGGGGCGGTGAAGTCATCAAAATTTATAATGTCACAATAACGAAACAACTTAGAATTAAAAATACAACGAGTACGACTAATGGACAACAATGAAATTGAAATGCAGAACTAAATACCAAATGAAAGTTAGGTTTAAGATGATTATTTTGTTTGATTTCACATAGTCATATATTTTTAGTTAATATTGGGTTTAACAAAAGGCATTAATTTTGAATGACAATGCTTAGAAATTTTCATGTATTGCAATATAGACTCAAAATATTTGCTGAGGAAAAAATGTTTTCTAAAACACTGTGAAAAGGCAAAGCTTAGATAGATTTTAGGGGAAAAAAATGAATTTTGACGTTCTGTCCTTTTATTTTTAAGTTTGAATTTTTTCCTCTTTGATTAAATCATTTCAAAAATTCAACTGTGCCATTTGTTTTGGCCAAACTTTCAAAACTATTCGCGTATCACTAAAACCACCGAAATTCAATTATTGGTATCAGAGATAATTTTAAGACTCGTAGATGCTTTATTGTGCCTTTTTCTTTTATTTCCCCGAAATTGCAGTAAAAAGTTTGTTAACAATTATGGTGAATTTAGCAGAAAAGAATTTTGATCACCAAATTTGGAGATAGGCGTCGTATTTTCAATACAAACTAATTAACTTCAAGCTTGAGTACTTATAAGTTCGGGAAATTTTATATTTTATTTAGTTCATACTGGATTCTTTATGCATATCTTTAACACAGTTTCTGTTGTATGCTCCACTTTATCGATATTTTTTTTTTAAATTCAATGATTTTTGAAGTCAGTATCTTGATACCAGCTGATTTTTTTTTATCAATATCATAAATTCTCAGAATAAATAGATTAAAAATTTAATATATTGAATACAAATTTAATAATGAATTAAACAAATTCGGAAGCTAGTGAAGTACTTTTCCGGCCGAATGTAACGAAAAAATACTAGTCCGTGCATTTAACGATTCAGTTTCGCGAATTGGAAACTTGAACCGATTTCAGTGTAGATAACCTTTGGAAATCATTTTGATTATCATGCTTATATTATACTTTTCCACAAGTCTATTTTATTTCGAAAATAATTTTAGTTTCCTCAAAAAATGATGTTGAAAAAATCATCATAAAAAGATGTGTGATTTTTTTGATCAAGTAACGCTATGATAAGTTGCGTTACTACGCTTATCAGTGTACTACGCTCCGCTGTTATCCAGAATTCTGAAGACTTGTAGTTTTTAAATTTAAAAAATAATGGGTTTTATTTGAAGGTAAAATTTTTCCACAAAATTCAGAGTTTTAGAGATGTCAGGATTGGCAAATGAATTTAGCAATATCTTAAACATTTGTTCTGCTGTTCGAATATTAATGAGAATAAGCATTCATTTGAAAAATGTCATGTTTTAATGAAATATTGATAATAACTTGATAGTATTTTTAGTATTGTCTGTCAACAAGCTTATGGTTTTTGATGATTCCACGCAGCATTTTGTTTTTTAGATTTTTTTTTTGGAAAGGGGCGTTGAGCTTCAAAATACAGCAAAAGGAAGCGGTGAGCGGAAAAAGTTTGAAAACCACTGCTTTAGTTGCTCCCTAAACCGCTGTTCATTTCCATTGATTTGACTACCTTTTGCTGGTAGTGTGAGTCTCCTTGTATATATGGTGTCCCATAATGTCTAAGCACGATTTAAAATTAACAGTATCTAGGTAGACACCAAGCATTAGCATAAGCAGTAAATCAGCATTATATCTGCATTTCCGCTGATTGTTGTAGTATATAAGCATTTGAAAGGCATAGTTGTTTTAATTATTTAGCATGTGATATTCTATTTAAATGCTTTTAGTCTTTAAAAAGCGTTTTGAATGCACAATAGCCATAAAATAGCGAAAACATATTTAAAATCGCATTTTGGATGCTGATTAAAACAGCTAAAGTCTGCTTCATTTAATATTGGAACAAATTCTTTTGCTCATTGTGGCGCTCCTAGTGGACAGATTTGGAAACTTTTTTCACCCACGTGTCGGGAAATTCATTACCTTTCACCATGTATTTATGTCATAACACCAAACGATAGCATTTTGTAAACAACCGCCATGGAAGAGATCAAATTGTGCACAGTTTTCTTGAAAATCCATTGTTGTCGGCATCGAAGCTAGCTACCCAAGCAACCAAAAGTCTCATATCTACTTAAACTCGTGCCTCCCAAGTTCGAAATTCGCTGAACAAAGGTTCCAAAGGGAATTGGTACCGAATTTTCTCGAATGTGAACATGAAAGTTACAAAAGGTTCCTCAAATAGCCTTCTATGGACATGAAGTTCCAAAAAGTTCCTCAAATAGCTATTTTTGTGACATGTCAATCGCATCCACACAGTATAAAAGTTACAAATTGGGTTTCAAATAGCCTTCTGTGAACTTCAAGTTCCAAGAAGTTCCTCAAATAGCCTTTTTTGTGACATGTCAATCGCACCCACACAGTATAAAAGTTACACATTAGGTCTCAAATAGCCTTCTGTGAACTTCAAGTATCAAGAAGTTCCTCAAATAACCTGCTGTGAACTTTAAGTTCCAAGAAGTTTCTCAAATAACCTTCTTTGTGACATGTAAATCGCATCCACACAGTATAAAAGTTACAAATTAGGTCTCAAATAGCCTTCTGTGAACTTCAAGTTCCAAGAAGTTCCTCAAATAGCCTTATATGAACTTCAAGTTCCATAAAGTTCCTCGAACAGCCTTTTTTGAGACATGTCCGCCATTTCATGAATATGGAATGTGAACGAACATCACCAAAGGGCATATAATAAATAAATCATTTTTTGAAGCATGGAAATTGTTGAAATGTATAATTTATTTTGAAACTTCAACTCAGAACAACTTAAAGCTAACTCGCAAATGATTGTTTTTGAAAAGAGTAAATATTTTGACTTTAAAAAATTTCGTCCAACTGTATTTACTTACCACGAATTTGTCACACATAGAAAGTCAGTTGAAGCAGTTCATTAATTAAATATCAAGTTAAACTCAAGAATTTGCATAATTTTATGCTTAACAGTTATAAACATGGAATTCCATTTTTTAACCGATATTATTATAACCGATGATTGATTTATATACCGTTTCGTAATGTTTCTTAGTAATAATCAACATGCGTCTTTGCTGCTGGCCGCTGGCTGCTCTTGCGGGTATTCTAGGAAGCTTATAACCACTTCGAATTTTAGCTGCCGGCAAGGCAACATCTAGGCGTGGCGTCGTGGCAGCGTGTTCGGCTATCATCTCGGAGGATCGGGTTCAAATCTGGTACCAGGACAAATTTTTTCCATTAGGTTGTTTGATTGCTTGAGTAAGCGAATCAAATAATTGTGCAGCAGAACTGGCGTGCGTGCCGGCATGTATCGCTCAAAGTTAAAAACAAAGCAATTAAATAAGATCAATTGGGGGAGGTGATGGGAGGAATAAAGATGAATGCCGAGAAACCGGCAGCACCACATGGGCTGGTAGTGACCAAAATAAGAGAGGAGAGGAGAATTATTTTTTGTTTTCGCTGATTAAACGTTTACTTGTGGGCTGAATAGAAGGCCGTTCAAATCTGTAATGAAACTTCAAAGTTTCAATAAGAACTTAAATTTTGGGCTGAATAAAACGAACTTCAGCACATTGATTATGCTGATTAAGCTGTGTTCGACCTTTTTAACGAGACTTTTGGTTGCTTGGGTAAACAGCTTAAAATGTCCAGAAATACCGTATGGCGTGTTATCAAGCAGTACAAGGAAACATTGACGACGGCTCGGAAGCCGCATTCGAAGCGTCGGAGTGGAACTGTCGATCGGAAACTGCGTGGGAAAGTCATCAAGGCCGTCAAGAGGAATCCCAATCTTTCAGACCGCGATTTGGCCAATAAGTTCCAGGCCGCTCACGGTGCGACGAATTCGTCTCCGGGAAGGAATAAGGTCATTCCGAGCCAGCAAACAGCCAAATCGGACGCTGAAGCAGAACAATGTGGCCAGAATCCGTGCTCGAAAGCTGTACAACCAAGTGCTGACCAAGTTCGACGGATGTATTCTGATGGACGATGAGACCTACGTGAAGGCGGACTTTGGGCAAATACCAGGTCAAAAATTTTATTTGGCGACGGCTCGGGGGGATGTACCTGCAAAATTTAAGTTCGTGTTTGCGGATAAATTCGCCCGCAAGTACATGATTTGGCAGGGGATATGCAGTTGTGGACAGAAAACCAAAGTCTTTCTCACTGACAAGACAATGAAATCAGAAGTCTACAAAAAAGAGTGCCTACAGAAACGGATTCTGCCGTTTATTCGTTCCCACGACCGTCCAGTAATGTTTTGGCCGGACCTCGCAAGCTGCCATTACAGCAAAACGGTTATGGAATGGTACGCAACGAACGGGGTCAGCGTAATACCGAAGGACCTCAACCCCCCAAACTGCCCCCAGTTCCGGCCGATAGAGAAATACTGGGCAATCACGAAGCGGAGGCTTAAGGCAAAGGGAAAACTTGTTAGGAACATGACTCGAATGAAGAACTGGTGGAATCAAATCGCCAAAACGATGTACGAAAAGGGTGTGCGCCGCCTAATGTGCCGTATTACGGGAAAAGTACGAGAATTTCTTCGAAACAGCAATGAATAATTTTTTTAATTTTTTTTTATGAAAGAGTAAAGAAAATGCTACATTTGTATGAAAAACAAATTATGAATTCGTTAATAAATGACTGAACTACACGCAATTGTTTGTGTTCCAATATTAAATGAAGCAGACTTTACGCATCTTAAATGCTAATAGAGTGCAAGAAGAAGTGAAAATGCAGATATAATGCCGATTTTATGAAGATGCTTATTTCTGGTTTGTAGGTACCGTAAACCGTAGATGGTTTTGTAAAACGGGTTGTTGGGCGAATAATAATATGTGTCTTTATTTTACCCAAAAGTTTTCATTATGATGTTAAACTTAAACAGTTTGCTGAATTCTACCTAAGGTCATTCAACGTATCATAATGTCTAGGTATAATCAAACAAAACATCTACCAACGTACCTGATTTTTACCCTTTCCTTCATATACGCTTCCAAAAATGTAAATAATTAAGATAAAGATAGATCAATAAAAAGAAAGTTTCTTTTAATCCAAAACAAAAAAAAAGTAATTTCGGGTTTTTTTTCGAAAAATTAATTTAAAAAACAAATTGCAGTAGATTCCCCTAGGCAATTGAACTTACGGTTCAGGTTCATTATTCCTGCTCGTCTGAGGATTCTGCGTCCTGACGATTCGATTCCGGACGTTTGCGCTTGCGTGCTGCTGCCTTCCGTGTGCCACCGATCTCATCGTTGCGTTGATTCGCATTCCTCAGGCATCGATGAAGAAATTATTTGCAGTCAGCCAACGAAAACTCCTGGTCCGAATGATGGAACAAATTGATAACCCTCTTGAACTTACAGAATGGAATCTTGTGCTGCACTTGTTCCTGGTCGGCATTCTTGCGACCTATTCCGGTCCAGGAGCATTGAAGGAGGAACTGGCGTTCAAAGAAGCTATCGACGATCTGGAGGCAAACGGTGTTACCGTTTCCTGTGTACCGTTGACGTCCGTGCCTGTTGACCTATGGAAGCAATAACTGAGCGCAGGAACTCCTCACTCTTGCAGTTTTTCTCTAATGCATAGCTTGGGTTTGTTGATCACCACAGGCTGCACATCGTGGTTACATTGAGATCCGATGGAACCCAGAGCGTCCAATTTGGCATTTGTATGTGCCAGTAGAGTCAAACATTTATTCAGCTTCGATTCCATCGAATCGGCCGGAGTGACCACCTCCTGCTGGCCGGTCTGCGTAGCTACCTCGCGAAATACTTTCTCCGGTGAGTGTGTGTTTTCCTCCATCAACATGTTTTCCGCCGTAGCGAAGCGCTTTTTAGCAGAGACCCGTTTTTCCATGACGCCTGCAAAAAAAATCCTTCATTTACTTGTGAATGCCATTGGAAATTAATGAAAAATCTACTTACCAATGAATTTCCCCAAGTAATTTTAACAAGAATAACAATAAAACGCACCTAAAACTTTTTTTTGCGGCAGAAAGAATCCAACGCGAGCAATGAAAACAAATCTCGTCGAGTTGGACCCGTACCGGCTGTGATTGAATGTTTGACATTTCATATAATGGGAAGAATACATGTGGTGTTTACTGCCTTTTGCCATCTATTGTGGTGACGTCACGATCGTTGCAGCATAATATATGCGGAGGAATTGAAGAAAGCACTTACATCACCGGGCCTATCATGCATGGCATTACTTTGTCGCCTCGATGTGACGTGTTGTTTATATGGAACAAAAATATCATGTTCCATCAGGTCTTCTCTTGTAGCTCAGCGGATAAAGGAATCGTCCATTGATATTGATGTCGCTAGGATCCAGGTTCGAATCCCGTTCCAGGAGGAGGAACATCAACTTCAAGAGTTTTCACAACACAAGGGTGGTATGCAATGGTAAAAGGTCGAGTGAATAAAGAGAGGGTGATATGTAGTAAAGAAAGAGATAAGTGGGTCGGTAAAGAAGAACACGAGATAAAAATATCTGTGAGGTGGTGATCACAGGATTTTTTTTTTGTTTTAAAGAAACGGCGAAGCATTAAATCAGCATTTCAAATGCTTTTTAAATACCAAGTTGGGAACATTTGTAGGGTTAAGCACTAAAGTAGCCGTATATTTTGCCAAAACCTGCATTTGATTACACGGAAAATAAAAAAAAGGTAAAATTTACCTTTTTGCGAGGTGAATTTTTTCCACCCCTCTTTTGAGGTAAATTTTACCTGTTTTTCATTCACCTAGCAAAAAGGCAAATTTTACCTTTTTTCAATTTACCTAGCAAAAAGGTAAATTTTACCTTTTTCGCATTCACCTAGCAAAATAGTCAATAATACCGTTGGTGGTGCTGGTTGGTTTGATTGTTTTCTTCAATAAGAAATAAAAAAATACAAAATTCTTTCAAAAATGATATTTATTGGAGATAAATAGGGACTGGTAATTCGGCTTCGCGTTCTTCTGAGCCGCTATGGCCGCTGAATCCACCTGCGTTGCGTACATTCATGGCCTCCTCCGTTCGACTAATCCGGTCAGGTTCGGCTTTTCCGGCTGGAGGATGACGTGGAATTACACTTCAAAGCTCTATGGGCCGATCTGAAACAAAATCAATAGTATTATGACGAGCACCAGCACAACTAAATTATATTTAAGAACACTTACCATTCTATTCCGATTTTCACATATTAGGCACAAAGCAAAACTTTTTCCTAGAATGACAAAACAGCTTAACCTCAATGAACGGGTTCGGCGAATAGTTACTTTTTTTTAGAAGAATTGTACCGTTTTGTTTAGCTCAATCCAGGTCAATTACACCTCGCTACGAGGTAAGTTTTACCTTATTTGGATTTACCTTTTTTTCTAGGTGAATTATACTTTTTTATCGAGCTCAATTCAGGTGAACTTCACCTCGCTACGAGGTAAGATTTACCTTTTTAGGATTCACCTTTTTTCTCGGTGAATTGTACCTTTTTTCCAACCTCGATTAAGGTAAATTTTACCTCACTGTGAGGTGAGTTTCACCTCGAAGAGGTAGAAGTTACCTTTTTGGCTTTCACGAGCGTTCACCTTTGCTAACTCGGTAAATTTTACCTTTTTATTATTTTCCGTGTAGCATTCAGGGCTACATAAAGCATGGATCATCCAAAATCTGGACGCACTGTTTATTATACCATAGCGCTCCTAGTTGTCGGATCTGGAATGTTTTGACAGTACTTTGTTTGGAAATGTTTCCTCTATCAGTGCTGAAAATTTCATTACGATTCGTTTTGTTTCAAAAAAGTTACACGTAATGGAAGCCGCGATACGAAAAATAATTTTGGACACCCACGTCAAAAACCCGACGTGGTCTGGTTCAAAAATCGTGAAATCTGACTTTGGGCGGCTTCCTGGCCAAAAATTTTACAAAGCCACTGGTCGGGGTGATGTCTCGGCCAAGTTCAAATTCGTTTTTGCCGATAAGTTGGCAAGAAAGTGTTTGATCTGGCAAGGTATTTTCAGCTGCGGACGAAAAACCCCGGTTTTCGTGAAAAACAAGACCATGGACTTCGAAACGTACAAGGAGGAGTGCCTGGAAAACGTTTTTTTCCCGTACATTAGATCTCACAAAGGACCAGTAAAGTTTTCGTCAGATTTGGCAAGCTGCCACTACAGCAAAGAGGTACTACAGTGGTATCGAACCAATGGGTGGATTTTGTCGAAAAGGACATCAACCAATCCAAATTTTGGGCAATTGTCACGCAGAAGATGAAGAAGAATGGTAGGACGACTCGGTATGCAACAGAGATGAAGAGATTGTGAATAGGGTGTCCAAACTATGATGAGTGGTACTTGTCGAAAAATTCAAAGTTTCATCAAAAAAAACATCGGAATAATTTTTTCATTATTTTTCTTTAAAGTGCAATAAAAACCCTACATTTTGAGTACAAAACATTTTTATTTCGTTTAGGGGAGATGAGGGCATAATGGGCACCTTAAGGAAAATGCTTATTTAACCATAGAGAACAGCTGTAATATGTGAATTACATCATTGATTCGTGTTCCGACACTCAAATAGTCTATTGTCTAATTGGATGAAACTTGAAAAAGTAGATAAAAACGTTTAAAGATGCATTTTAAAAAATTTTGCCGAAAGCTGAAAACCAGTCACTGTAGAGGCATAATGAGAAACCCCCCGAGGCAGTATGAGCACCATTAATGAAGGCATAATGAGCATTTTCTGCCGGGGAATCTAGCAGCGAATTCGACTCGATGAAGTCAATTGAGTAATAGAGCTACAGCTCAACTTGTATCGTCTGACGATTTGGCCTATTGGTTAGATGTCGGAGAGATAATCAGTAGGCTCGAGTTCGATTCCTGGTGGAGGTGATTTTTTTTTCTTCATTTATCATTTATGATCATGATTGCACTAAACGGTGAGGCGTAGATTCATCAAACAAAGCAAAAACAAAATAATCTAGGTCTGTTTGTAGAATTCAAAGAATTAACACATGTTCATACATTATGTTTCTGGTGTTTTGTTTGACGGATGATGCTTTGATGCTATTAGCCGTGTAATGTAACAATAAAAAAAATCAATCATGAATAGTATGTGCAAAAAAAAATCCCCTCGAACAGGAATCGAACTCGAGTCTACCGATTACCTCTCCGACATCTAACCAATAGGCCAAATCGTCAGACGATACAAGTTAAGCTGTAGCTCTATTATTCAGTTGACTTCATCGAGTTGAATTCGCTGCTAGATTCTCCGGCAGAAAATGCTCAATATGCCTTCATTGAAAGTGCTCTGTTCGCCTCTAGTGAACAAATTAAAGTAAAAACGCGTTTTACAATTGATTAAAGTGAAAAATCAAAAATTTTATGATGCCGAAAATTTAGAAACAATGTGTAGATCATGTTGCAGTGCATACATTTCAGATCAAGATGATTTAAAGGTCATAAAAGCTTATTTGGTGGTGCTCAAAAATTATAATATTTTCGTCACTTGAGAACCTAGCTGGTTATTATTTAATATTTCTGTAAATATGAAAAGGATATTTCTTTTTTGGTGAAAAATTAATACTATAGGTAGTACGAAACAAGTCCTCATGAAAATTTGTTTAAGAAAATACATACTTATGTAGAAAAATGGACTTCTCATTATGCCTCGGGTGCTCGTTATGCCCTCATCTCCCCTACATAGCTCCGAGATAGACCCTTTTTGTTGCGTCCAGATTTTGCGTGATCCATGCTTAAAATGCTCATCTAATGCTTAGTAGCTTTAATCCATCTGCCGTATATGCTTATATAGTGCTACCACAGACAAAGTGCTACTTACGTGCTGTTTTAAATACTTGGTGGTTACCTGGGTATAAACACAATTTAGGAGCAAATCCATTTTTTTTTCACATTTAGGGGAGATGAGGGCATAACGAGCACCCGAGGCATAATGAGAAGTCCATTTTTCTACATAAGTACGTATTTTCTTAAACAAATTTTCATGAGGACTTGTTTCGTACTACCCATAGTATTAATTTTTCACCAAAAAAGAAATATCCTTTTCATATTTACAGAAATATTAAATAATAACCAGCTAGGTTCTCAAGTGACGAAAATATTATAATTTTTGAGCACCACCAAATAAGCTTTTATGACCTTTAAATCATCTTGATCTGAAATGTATGCACTGCAACATGATCTACACATTGTTTCTAAATTTTCAGCATCATAAAATTTTTGATTTTTCACTTTAATCAATTGTAAAACGCGTTTTTACTTTAATTTGTTCACTAGAGGCGAACAGAGCACTTTCAATAAAGGCATATTGAGCATTTTCTGCCGGAGAATCTAGCAGCGAATTCAACTCGATGAAGTCAACTGAATAATAGAGCTACAGCTTTACTTGTATCGTCTGACGATTTGGCCTATTGGTTAGATGTCGGAGAGGTAATCAGTAGACTCGAGTTCGATTCCTGTCCGAGGGGATTTTATTTTTTGCACATACCATTCATGATTGATTTTTTTTATTGTTACATTTACGGCTAATAGCATCAAAGCATCATCCGTCAAACAAAACACCAGAAACATAATGTATGAACATGTGTTAATTCTTTGAATTCTACAAACAGACCTAGATTATTTTGTTTTTGCTTTGTTTGATGAATCTACGCCTCCTACCGTTTAGTGCAATCATGATCATAAATGATAAATGAAGAAAAAAAAATCACCTCCACCAGGAATCGAACTCGAGCCTACTGATTATCTCTCCGACATCTAACCAATAGGCCAAATCGTCAGACGATACAAGTTGAGCTGTAGCTCTATTACTCAATTGACTTCATCGAGTCAAATTCGCTGCTAGATTCCCCGGCAGAAAATGCTCATTATGCCTTCATTAATGGTGCTCATACTGCCTCGGGGGGTTTCTCATTATGCCTCTACAGTGACTGGTTTTCAGCTTTCGGCAAATTTTTTTAAAATGCATTTTTAAACGTTTTTATCTACTTTTTCAAGTTTCATCCAATTAGGCAATAGACTATTTGAGTGTCGGAACACGAAACAATGATGTAATTCACATATTACAGCTGTTCTCTATGGTTAAATAAGCATTTTCCTTAAGGTGCCCATTATGCCCTCATCTCCCCTACCTCCTCTACAGCACTGTTTTAACAGTGAATCAATAAAAAATTAGATTCCAGTCAATCGTAAGCCAGTGATCGAATTTTTGATCGAATACTGCTCATTAGCTTCAACACTGACTGATTTGCGATTATTTTGACTACTTTTACACAGTGTTTTGAAAAGTTTTCGATAGAATCTGCAGGTTTCTCATTTTTTTGCTCAAATACAATGAGGTATGGATCCAAAATGGTTCAATCGGTCTCGCTTGAGAACAATTTGGCGGATTCATCTCATTCGGTACGGTCTGGACTTTGTTGGATTCGTACCAAGCCATCTTGTCATTTGAGTAGTGAACTGACGCAAAATCAGGCCAAAACAGTACAGGGTGATCATGCTTGCGGATCATGGAGATCAAGCGACGCTTCAGACAGCTTGTTTTTGACTCGGCGTCAGCTTCTTCTGCTTCTTATACCTCTGTTTTTGGACGCAATATTACCTTGGCACGATGGAGGGTGCTAAGGGGGCTTTCCACTTTTTGGACACATCCCATACTGAGTTAGTCTTCTTACTGGCGTAAGCACACATGACTTGCCGGTCCAAAGTTTCGATCCGTTTTCCGCCCAGATTTTTTGGTTCTCAAAGCTGCTTTCTTATTCTTACTTTCGAATCGAATTTCAGACCGTTCCAATGCTTACTTCTTCCGTTTTCGTCATCTTTTTAATCCACCGAAATGTTGAAAAAGTACACCTTTGTTCATGATATTTGTAAACAACAACACCCAGCTGAAATCAACTGTTTAAAAGTCATCATGAGAAGGGTCGTACCACACCGTGCTTAGACGTAATGGGACACCCTATACATAGGTGATACGGTCAAAATTTGGTCAATATCAACTTGACGTATTTCTTTCAATTTTGCATTTAAAAAAACCTGAACACCCCTCATTTTGAAAGTGTGTGTGTAGAATGTTGCTAATATTTTGATTTTGGAATTCACTCTTCAGTTGTCAAAATGCCGTCCAAGGCAAGGTGGGTATATATTCAGGAGGTGTTCCCGAATAACGAATTCCCGATTCAGCCATTTTGGCTATGTAGGCTATGCAACTATGCGGAACTCATGAAGTTTGTTTACCAACAAACCACAGAAAAGCTGAGCAAAAAATAAACAAACTCATTGAGAGCCCCACTCACTCCTCGCCTACTTACTGTGAAAGTCGGAGAACCTAGTGTATCTAAGAACCTTGGTCCAAGGAAGAAGAGCAGGGTATCAAAATTTTGCTCGCGCATCGCGAAAATCCGAGTTACTTGCACGCAAAGCTGGCAAAATCGCTAAAAGTTGCCAAATCAACCGTTACAAATGTAATTAAAGTGTTTGGGGAACGTTTGTCGACAGCCAGAAAGTCTGGATCGGCTGGGTGTATCGTCTACAACCATGCATCGAGCCAAAAAACGAACCAGACTATGGACTTACAAGAAGTGTAGCAGTTGCACCATTTGAAAATTTCGATCTCCGCAAACCGATTCAAGGTATCGGTTTGGCGCCTTTATGTAGTCTATTGGAACTGCTCGATTGGATGTCTTTATCGAACTTATGTTCGAAGATTGATTTCCGTGGCTTATTCACCTTAAGCCGTTTCCTTACAATGTTTCATAAGGTCTGGATTGAGAGGGCAAGATCCAAAGTCCAGCTGATGAGCGAGCGAGGATCTTAATTATTCAGAATCCCGAAGGTTTTCTAAAGGTCGCTCGAGAAAAACGTATTTCCTGCTTAGGTCAACGACCGAGATCTCTTGCCCTGATCTGAGGCTGCACTCCACAAATCACTTCAATCTGGGTTGTGATTGTGCATGGAAGTGGCTTTTTATTTAACCGCGACCGAGTTAAACCTTTGCTGTTAAAAAGGTACCAATTAGTGATAGGATTTCAAAATCAAAAATTAATTCTTTTATTTTGTGTAGCTATCCAATCAAGCTACACATTAACAGTTACAGAGTAGGGTCGAAGTGCGTGCTAGATTAAGAAAAAGAGCAGGTAAAGTCGTGCGTGAAAACCGTGTCCGTGTCAGTGCTAATGCAGTTGCCGTAAGGCACATTATTTCACCAACAGCAGCTTCCAGCACCCGCTAAGCTTTACTAAGCACGACCAGATTGCCCGGCGATCGCCGGAATCGAGCACACCGTCATCACGTGCTCAATTGCTCGAAGCTTCAACCGCAAACCATCGGAAGTTTCCCCTCAAAGGCCGACGGCGTGACCAAGTTTTTCCAGTACGAACCCATCACACGAAACCACCACGCCAAGAAGCCCCCCTCCACCCCTTTGGTTGGAAAAGGCCCGGAAGTAACCACCCGGGAAACCCCGTCACCACGACGACTTCGGTTTGCTCCACCAGGAGCGAAGCCTCGTCAGCAGTACAACCACCCGACAATCAGCAGCATCCGAACCAACAGCAGTGACGTCATTGCCTTTCTACAGCAGGTTGAGCCGAGCGGGAGAAGTTCACCGAGAGAGGTATGATCCCTTGCAGCGCACATGGTGAGTCGAAACTATTGAATAACTTCGTCTTTGCCTTCCCCTCATTTAGTACGCGTCCACATCCGACGCCCATATTACTGCGACATTCGTCGCAAATGCTTATTTGAAAACATCATCCGAAATTGTTTTGCTGACTGAACTATGAATATATTCCACTGCTAAATTACCATCTATATCGACATGCAAATTTGCACCGGCCGCGGCCTTGAATAAACCCCTTTAATTTGATCATGATCTAAACGTTAATATAAAATCGAATGCATTCGTACCACAACTATTGGACGACCCTGAATTTGGAACGAGAGTAGCTGATCGGCGCGGAGCCCGAACAGCCGAACGCATACACTGCACGGAGTAGTAGAGAAAGTTAGAAATCGCACGCACTGTTAGGTAGGCTAGAAAGAGAGAATGAATAAGAAGGAGTAACTGAAATAGGATCCAAGAATCATGATACTGTACATACTTATCGATTAAATGCTAGCGAAATGAATTACACGTTACTTATCAATGAAAATAGTAATATATTTTATAATATATATTCGGAGGCATTTTTATGAACTCCTAATTTATGATGTTTGAATACAATAACCTGCTAAGTCTATCTGAGAGTTTTAATTCGAGATTTTGAAATTCCATCACTACGCGAAACGGATTAGAATTTAAATTTTAATGTGGAGAATTTTAGCTCTAGCAACTTCCAGTCACAGTCGCCATCTGGTGCCGAGTAGTTTCGTGGACCTATGATGATTAATTTTCAGGTATGAGGGATTTCTACTGGAGGATTTTTGGAAAACTTTCTAGAATTTGAATATTTTTGTGAGTTGGCCGAGTTAAACTTGAGTTCATCGGCCGCTGATTTTGGCAAGTCGAACTGTCTCGATCCTTCTTACCTTTTGGAAGAGCTATAAGGACTCGCCTTGTGGAGAGTCTCAGCCGGGCAAATTAATCTTGGTGTGTCGTCCCTTTTAAGGGTGGCGCATAAGCGACACGCTTGCACCGGATTGGACAGTTTACGGCTACAGAAGGTAGTGACTCCAAATCGCGATGATAAACAAAATTCGACGGCCAAAGCGCGATCCCGGAGGCTTTACACGACGATGCAGACGAAGTTTGACTGCGTTGTAATGGACGACGAAACCTACGTCAAAGCCGACTACAAGCAGCTTCCGGGACAGGAGTTTTATACGGCAAAAGGAAGGGGAAAGGTAGCAGATATTTTCAAGCACATGAAACTGTCAAAGTTCGCGAAGAAATATCTGGTTTGGCAAGCCATCTTGGCTTGAAAAGCAGCATTTTCATAGCTTCCGGGACTGTCAACCAAGAAATTTACGTGAAAGAGTGTTTGAATAAACGGCTGCTGCCTTTCCTGAAGAAACCGGATTTGGCATCTTGCCATTACGGTAAAAAGGCCATGGAGTGGTATGCCGCCAACAACGTACAGGTGGTTCCCAAGGACAAGAACCCTCCCAACACGCCAGAGCTCCCCCCAATTGAGAAATACTGGGCTATTGTCAAGCGGGACCTAAAGAAGACCAAAAAAACTGCTAAGGACGAGCAGCAGTTCAAGGCAAACTGGCTTTCTGCGGCGAAGAAGGTGGACAAGGTGGCTGTACAAAATCTGATGGCAGGGGTTAAGCGTAAGGCCCGTCAATTCTGATTTGAAAAAGCGGAAGCCTAACTGAATATTTTTCCTGAATTTTATACTAACTAAACTTGAAAAAGAAATTTAATTTGATTTTTTAAATAAACGATTTCACCGATTGACACGCGTTTTCCCTTGACCAAATTTTGACCGTATCACCCTTTATATCACGAGTGGTATGCAATGAAAAATGAGTTTCCCTGTAACATGTAAATGATTTTTAATGCTCAAAATTTTAATCGATTGATTTTAGAAGAAATCAGTTTTTTGTTGGGTCGTCCCAAAATTCAACCCCTTCCTTATACAACACCTCTGCTGCTTGATTCACACTGTCGGCGATTCCGAACTGCTTCATGAGTAGGTAGAGTGTGAGAGTTAACGAAAGTGCCCCTGAGTGTGTTCCGTGCCTCGCCTCGATCGAAGCGACCAGTCCAACAGCTTCCATGCATAAGCGAGTTTTAAGTACATAAGCATCCGCCGTTCAGTCTGCCCCGGTTGAAACTTAGCCATTCTGCGGGTCCGAAACCTGAGCAAGAGGCCCATTCTGCGCGGATTCTTGGGCGGAAGAGTTGCACAAACAACTTTTAAACATTATTAACATTATCTTGCGTTGATTCGCTCCTTTGCACCATCATTCATTGCGAATTTCTCGCTTTTCGGATAAGGGTTTGGTTTTGTCTTAAGTCCTCAATTTTGCCGACCGACTTCGATCTGAAAGGGCTTTTCGGAATAAATTCGCGCCTCTTCCAGACTCTGAGACTCTGCCCGGGGATGATAGGTTTGCTCTTGTGACTACAACACAGAACGCTCCGGTATGGTAGTTAGCGATTTGTTCCACACGAATTCTTCTGATATTGATAAAATAACGTTATAAACTGAACGCTCTGGTCAATTTTCGTGGTGAAGTTTGTAGGCCAGTTTGTGATGGAAGCCATTGATCATTCAATTGCAATTGGTCATATGTATAGGAATTTCACAGACAACCTAAATCATAATTAACAATACTGTTAGGAAAGTTTTGGTATTAATTAACTGGTTTTAATCAAAAGTCTTTTGAATCCGCTTACAGAATTCTTCTTGTTGTTGCTCCTTCAAAGCTAGTTTAAAAGAAGGTTGACGGAAATTACTACTAGTAAAAAATAACAGGATGACTTGTACATTTTCAGTTATTGGAAGCAAATTAACATTAGCTTGAAATAAGACTGAACGTAAGATAATTTCTTTTCATTTTTGTCGAAGTACAAATTTGAAAGAAAAAACATTTTTCAGAACTTCACGCTTGATTTGTAATTTCACTCTCGCTCTGATTGTCCACAAAAATAATACTCACGTCAAAAACTAGCGCTGTCATTTGCTTTTCACCAACGTTAAGTCTTAATGGCTCGGTGATTTGGTTTAAGAAAACTTCTCCCACTGTAAAAAATTGTTGTTTGTAGCAAAAAAAAACGAACCCAAGAACAGGGTAAACATCAACCAAACAGCAAAACAAAATCTGTCCTTCCCGCAGATGATGAACCAATATTTGGCTTAAGCAAAAACATCAATTACCCTTTCTTTTTGGTGTGATTTTTCCTTTCTGGCCAACAGCAGCATTTCTTTGAAAATTTGGTGCAGCAAAAACAGAAACTCATAGCACTAATGCCGTTCAAGTGGCTCATTCCAAGAGGCCGCACCATATCACGTTTGCTTACTGATGGGAAAGGGGGATAACAGCAAAGAACAATCTGACCCACGAAATCCCTCCTAAATCCAGTAGAAAAGACTTAAAGTGTCAAATCATTGCCTTTTCTGTGGACGGACAAAGTTTTTTTTTCCTGCTCCTTCTCTGCCACAAGGGTGGAATTTGTCAATCTTTAAGCGTAATCCCCTTTCACAGTAAGATGTATTTCTATGATGTTTTTCTCTCCTGCAGAAAGGAAACGTCCGTGCCAAAAAGGGCAAGCACTTTTCTTCGAAAATCAGGTCAAGCATTGTGGCTTGAGCGAAAAACTGAACCACAGTAATGTAAACAGGATTATCTTATTGTTTGTTTAGACAGAGTAATTGTAGTCAAGCCGAGTGCAAACCGTGATGATTAATTTTACAGAGATTTTATTTTGTTTCTTGCTAAAAAAATAATCCAAAACCACAGAGAGAGGATGGATAAGCTGTATTTGGGAACGTTGGCATGCAGAAAGATCGAACGTGAAAGGGTTTTGCAAAGATTTCCTATCTTAATTTGCCAACAGAAGGTGAAAAAGTGGATTACAGCCGATATCTGAACGCGAATGTGATGGTCATTTAACGATTCAAAGTTCTAAGGAAAATAAAAACTTTTACCAAACATCTGTTTCAGAGTGTTCTAGGAAAGCTTGTTCTGGATCTGTATCTCGAAAATAAATTCAAAAAAGTAGCTCTGTCGGGAATTAGATTTATACCGTTTTCGTTTTCTCCTCTGGCATGGGGCAATCTTTTGCAACTGCTTGAGGTTTAAACCTCGGGAAAAACTGGTGGACTTCCGAATTGATAAACGAACACAATGACAGCAGTTAGGGGAAAACTCGAGGATAACTAGGTTGCCTCTGCTAATAAAGGAAAATGCTATTCATACATTATTATTATACATTTTTCTGACATTAAGTCATTTGTTTCGGAATTACATTCATAAACTAATATAAACTGTGAATAAAAAAAAGTCCGTAAAGCACAAATTTTAACATCACATCGATCAAATAGGGCTTATTTTTAAATACCTCTAAGAATTTTTCACACTTTTCATGTAACGCCCAAGCAACCAATAGTCCCGTAAAACAGGTACTAAAAAAGCTTACTCAGTCCCATAATTGATATGAAGTACGTTCAAAATATAAGTCCTTATTGTTACTTTCAAGTTCCAAAACATGTCTTAATGAGCTACTATTCAGCTTACAGCAGTCTTTAAATTCAGCTTCCAAAAAAATCGTTTTCTGACTTAGTAAATCCCGGTTTGAGCACTTTTGTACCCTTTATGTGACTTAAGTTCCACAAACCGTACATATAAATCATTTTTGCAACTTTCAAGTTCATTAGTGAGTACATATAGTTCACTCATGCGAATTGAGCAAAATAAGTCATATACAACGTGCTTATTAATCACCTTGGCCACATTAAAGTTCATTAAAGGGGGGGTAGGGTCTAACACTTTAAAAAAATCGATTTTTTTATTTTTTTATTTTCTTATTGTAAAACATTTCAAGAATGTTGTGTCAAATTTTCAAGTCAATTGAAGCAAAACTGTAGAAATTATAGGCCTTTATCTCCTCCTATCTAATACTGCAAGAAAGCAAGAGCAGAAACTTCAAACGCGTTTTTCTCGAAAGCACATTTTTAAAGTCCGTGGACATCGTCATTTGAAAACTACTTATCCGATTCTTTTCAAATTTGGAGCATATTTTCTACATATAAAATACCAGACCCCAAAGTTTTTCTTTTTTGGTTTTTTTACTTTGGGGAGATTTTACAGATAAAAAATGGCAGATTTTTTCGTGAAAAATCGTAGTTTTTACTTCAAACAGCCACAAAAATTTCATAAAAATTTTTTTAAGTTAAATAAAAACGTTGGGGTCCAGAAAAACATCTATTAAAAATATTTTGCTCTGATTTTTTGACTTCATATGATTCTGTGCTGAGGTACAGTGTCCACCGCAAATCCTGTTTTCTAAAAGGCACCCTCGAAAGTGCTCCGTCACCGGCTCATTTTTCAATATTTTTCTACGAAAAAAATACTAAATGTTCTTTTAACAATGCTTTGTATAATGCAAAAAAAATTGAATACATTTGTTTGAACGATAGCTCTAGATCGTGAAAATGGTGATTTTTTTTTACCCTTTAGACCCTACTACCCCCCCCCCCCCCCCCCCCCCCTTCATGATCACGTATAATTCACTAAAGGAAATTGGGCAGTTGATTCTCTTTATCAGCCAATATATAACTTTCAAAGCCTTCATTCGAGTAGATATGCGACTTTTGGTTGCTTGGGCGGATAAACGACCTTCCGAATACACAGTAGTGGTTTAAAACTCGAAAAACGTGATCATGGGCTTTTTGAAGGCTTAGATGTCAAAACATTTCAAAAGTTTGTTCTACAATGTTACATTACTTGAAAATATTCATGTTTTCCTGTTACTTTTTTCCTGATCAATTCGCCTTAAAGTGAGGTAATTTTTTCTTTTTTTAGTTTTTTTTCTAATTACAATGACGTCTTCGTAAAACATGTAGATTATTCAATTTTTAAAACCTCTGTAGAAAACACCAAGGCAATTTTTTTCATAAATTAAACTCAAAAACCACAAAGAAAGCTTTTAACTTTTTTAGAGCGAGTTTTTAGGCTCATTTTGCGCGAGAGAGTTGTGAAAGTTGTAAAACTCCACAACTTTTTTGAAGATATAAAGTTTCTTCCATGAAGGTTTATGGTAATTTTCGAGTAATTTTATTTATAATAAAGCATGTTTTCAGGCATCGATATCTCTGAAGGTTGCTTACATTTGAAATCGAAAACATATGCATTTGAAAGGGAAACTTTTCATCATATTTTATGAGAAGGTATGTAATTTCATTGATAAGCTCACTTTTAGGTTAATTGGTCAGAAAAAAATTAACAGCAAAACATGCGCATTTTCAAATAATGAAACACTGTAAAATATACTATTGCGATATTTTTACATCTCAGCCTTCAAAAATGCCATGATCACGTTTTAAACTGCTGTGGAATAGCCCAAATGAAGACTGTACTCGAAGAAAATGCAACACTGTCTTCCGTTAATGACTTTTGAGGGCGCCACGTGGGTCATATATGTTACACACTATTAATCACTCCTTTTCCAAATCAAGGCTATTTTTGTCGATGTTCTCTATTTCCGGAAGCTTAACCTATAAAACTACTCAAAATTCTCTGTTTGATTGAAATTATGCCAAGTTTAGGGGATTGACCTCCTTTATCACAAAAACAACGTTGATTTCTTATAACTTGAACTTAGTTTTCACGTGTCTGCATTTTTTTAAATCCTTAATGCTTTTTTTTTGGTTTTATTAGTGACATTTTGCTACTTTGTAACATTCGTTTAAACTAAGTAACTGGTTGCTGAAATATTTAAAGAAAACTAATAGTTCAAAAGTGCAATAATTAATACCAATCATCATAACCTAAAAAAAAAAACAAAAACAGCGCATCGTTAGAAATCGTTTACTGAATAATCCAGAAAAATCTACGTTTTTTACAAAAGCCTATAGCGCGTATTTTAACGAAAAATCTCTAAGTCAGCCTAAACTTGGCATGAATGTTTTAAGAAACGATTCGCAGAATTTCGGCTTAGATCTGAAGACAAAAGGGGAAAATATCCCAGTCAAATTACCAGTATCCTTCATTCAATCAAGAACACAGAACTAGCCTAGATGTTCTTGTTTTAGAGATACAACGCCTAAAAAAACTGCCAAATGTACGGATGTATGCGTTTGCACTTTACCCAATAAACGCGATATCATCCTAAAATCACTTAAAACTTTCAAAAAATTGATAAAATTCATTTGGGCGAAACTTCCTGTTGATGCATTTTCGTTGGAACGTGAAGTTACGCCTATTCAAAATAGGGTTAATTTTTCTGTTCGTGTAGGGCCAATAAGCGTCACCAAGGTGTGTATACATAGGAGGTGTAACGATATGTGAAATTCCCGATTCAGTCATTTTGATTTTGCTTCTGCGGAGTTCGTGGAGTTTGTTTACCAACAAAGCCCTCGGCTCAAGCAAATTTACCAATGTTTACGAACAAACTCATTGAATCTTACCGCACTCTCCTCGCCTACTTACTGACAGAGTCAGAGAACCTTGTGATCTAATAACCTTGAGCGTAACTGAGTTGACCGTGTGTGACAAAACGGCCTAATTTTTTTTTGTGTAGGACCAAAGGGCGAAAATCAAAACCAAAACAAAACGGCCGATCAATTGGGAAAAACCTGCAGGCGTAGTTAAAATCGAAAATAATAAAGAGCGAAACTCAAAAATCTCTGAAATTTGGTGGAAAAAGTTGAAGTTCTTGATAACCAACGAACAATATTTCTGGCATCATTAAAAAATTCTTTGAGTATTCGATGTTAAAGATTTTGACTCATTTAACAACTTTGTTGAAGAGTACGAAACGATTTGACTTATGGTTTTAAAAATATCATAGTTTTAATTAAGTTTAAATGTACTTTAAAATTTTGTCATAATAGCCGCTTTTAGCAGATTTGACACAAAAAAAAAAAAAAAACAAACAAACCAAAAGAAATCATCAATATTTTCTCAGAGGTCACAATAGGTCAAAGTCGGTCTTCGGGATAGCTGATCATTGAGTATTTTTTTGCCTATTTTCCCAATTCTGTTAAAAAATGAACATTTTGAGTAAATTTTAAGGAAATTTTAAGCCAAATTGATTCTGAGCTATTTCTTAAAGTATGAGTCAAAACGGTTGCAGTCTTCAGCAGAATCTTATATATAAAAATGGAGGCGTTTTCTTTGTGATAACATCACGTATGAATGGTCGGTCGGAATGAAGTGAAATTTGGTATCCGAGGGTTTTTTGGGTCAGAGATGGTTTGTTTAATACTTTCAAGAATCTCACTTTTTATGAAAGGGGGTCCCCATACAAAATTATCTCTTCACATCTTCTTATATATAAAAACTAGCTGACCCGGTAAACTTCGTTTTACCTTCTAAAGTATAAATCGTAATAAATGTTTAATTTCATCTACACGTCCTTAACTGCATTGTGCTCGCCAATAGATTCTTATGGAAATCGGGACTTCCTATCATCAAAAGTGAGATCCTTGAAACTATTATACAAACCATCTCTGACCCAAAAAACCCTCGGATACCAAATTTCACTTCATTCCGACCGATCATTCATACGTGATGTTATTACAAAGAAAACGCCTCCATTTTTATATATAAGAAGATGTGAAGAAGAGATAACTTTGTATGGGGACCCCCCTTTCATAAAAAGTGAGATTCTTGAAAGTATTATACAAACCATCTCTGACCCAAAAAACCCTCGGATACCAAATTTCACTTCATTCCGACCGACCATTCATACGTGATGTTATCACAAAGAAAACGCCTCCATTTTTATATATAAGATGGAAGCGTTTTCTTTGTGATAACATCACGTATGAATGGTCGGTCGGAATGAAGTGAAATTTGGTATCCGAGGGTTTTTTGGGTCAGAGATGGTTTGTTTAATACTTTCAAGAATCTCACTTTTTATGAAAGGGGGGTCCCCATACAAAATTATCTCTTCACATCTTATATATAAAAATGGAGGCGTTTTCTTTGTGATAACATCACGTATGAATGGTCGGTCGGAATGAAGTGAAATTTGGTACCCGAGGGTTTTTTGGGTCAGAGATGGTTTGTATAATACTTTCAAGAATCTCACTTTTTATGAAAGGGGGGTCCCCATACAAAGTTATCTCTTCTTCACATCTTCTTATATATAAAAATGGAGGCGTTTTCTTTGTAATAACATCACGTATGAATGATCGGTCGGAATGAAGTTAAATTTGGTATCCGAGGGTTTTTTGGGTCAGAGATGGTTTGTATAATAGTTTCAAGGATCTCACTTTTGATGATAGGAAGTCCCGATTTCCATAAGAATCTATTGGCGAGCACAATGCAGTTAAGGACGTGTAGATGAAATTAAACATTTATTACGATTTATACTTTAGAAGGTAAAACGAAGTTTACCGGGTCAGCTAGTTGAAAAATAAGTTGAAATTTTCAATATCAAGGTTTAAAAAATAGTTCTTGTTTTTGATTTAGTCTTTTTTTTAATAGCTTCATTTTTCTTCATTTTTTGGAACATTATATCTCTGAAGCTATAGATTTAAAACCACGTAGGTTGGTTTAATTTATGAGTTATCAAAGATTGATTTTACTCAGTTATTGAAAAATAAACTCCAAAAATGCTGTTTCCCTGTATTATTTATTTACCAAAATGACTGGTTTTGCATTTTTTTTTTCTAAACAAGTGGCTTGTTAGACCGTTTTAATATTGAAGTTTGTGCTGTACGGACTAATTTTATCATACAATGAACATAATGTTAAAAACCTGTATCGTTCAAAATCAAAATAAAATATTGTTTGATTCGTATTTTTTTAATGTAAGATAAGGGGATTTTTTTTATTATCTGACGGGTTTGCGCCGGTCTTCAGATTTTCTTTTTATCAGCTTTCCAAATAAAGTAGGGAAGAGTTGGGTATCATGGGCCACTTCTTTTCTTTGCTTCATAACTTTTTTGTTATAAAAGATAAAAAGAAAAAAACAATAAATGGAAAGGTTTTCTACATTTTTAAAGAATCATCAGGCATTTTTTTATTTTTTGAATACACTGAATTCCCGAGTACTGACTGTTTTAAAATAAAGTATTTTTATTCAATTTTGAAAAACTGTGGGGAAACGTGCACAGTTAAAAAAATGTACTATTACGTTTCATGTAAATTTACCATTTCAATCACTCTTTCAGCACTTCTTGAAAAATCATGTAAAATTCTGTGATTCGTTATCGTGAAATGCGCATTCAAGTATCTATACATATAAAATCAAGTAATTTTAGATGGCATTACGTGTTGACCAAATCACATGTCTTTGCATGCAAAATAATTTACATGTCATTCCAATATTTGACAAAGTTTCTGCCATTTGTAATTGAGTTCAGTCGAGAACAGTTCCTCGCGGTGAAAAAGCAAATAATTTTTATCTCCTGCTACATAAATACACAGTTAAATGTGAAGTGAGTGAAGAAAGGATGCTGTAATTTAAACATTTGATATGAATGTTTGGAAAAATCATTATAGTCTGTATCAACTACTGTGGAGAAGGACCTTTGGAAGAAGATCCAAAACTCAACTGGAGAAAAGTTTGCTGCGCTCATCGTATTTAAAATTCAATCGAGAAAAACTGGAAGCGGATTGAAATGTTAAAAAAAAAAACAATCTTTTGAAGATATGTGTGACGACAACGTTTTGTTAAGTAAGATAATTTATTAGAAGAATAAATACTTTTATAAACATTTGCTTCTTTATGTGTTCCAGCGTGGATATTTCAGGAAAACAAATACTCAGATTGCCACCAAAAATGTTACCGGAAGTGGATAACGATCAACTTTACTAAGCAAAACGAGTGGGGTTGGAACACATGATTTTCGCGGATTCTGCCAATCAAAACAATTTAATCCCTTCAGTATCCTGTTCTAACAGTAAGCTCAAAGAAAAACTATTTACTGGGTATTTCTGAATATCGGTTTATATTTAGCATGCTATTAATCTGAGAATTTAACAATTTACTAGGTTCATTAGATTACCTACCATAAGATGAACATTTTTAACAGAATTAAGTAAATGATAAAATTGTAAATTTTTTAAGCTCAGTTTCCTTAGGATCCTTCTTTGGATCAATAAGTGATTTATACTCGTTGGACCTAATGATTTGAAAACTTACCAGTAACATAACATTCCGATATTTTAAAACTTCCGGCAGTAGCATAGTTTCCTCCATTTCTCCATGTATTTCCCTGATTTGTAGTAAACGAATTGATGTGTTGGGATCAACCCACTGGAATTTGGAAGGCATTACATTTCTTAGGATTCAGGTTTTCACTTTTGCCGCTCGTTGAAAGTTTCTTAAACGTATTATGGTGCAAAAAGTTTACTTCTAGAATTCTATAGAAACAAATTGTTGATGAAAAAAAACTATACCAATACCGACAGTACTGATAGGTAATCAAACAGACAGGTATAAGCAGTTCTCCATCGTGTGCATGTATTCGTAATAGCTCGGAAAATTGTATGGGATTGTCTTAAAATTTTCTTGAATGAATGAAAGCATAAAATTGTGTTTATATACTACAAAGAATAGAAAAAAATATGATTAACAAATATGTTATAATTCATTTAATAAGAATTCATAATTTATGCATAAGTTTTAAAAACTTTTAACAGATTATCTAGTCTAGCTAGACAATACAGATCCAGTCATAGGAAATTCTAGCCTGGTGTACATCCAAATACTTTGCGCCTGTGGCACTGTCAATTTATGATACGATTAAACCGTCGTTCTCAAATTTGCATTTAACTGATCAAATGCACTTTCAAATGGTCAAATGTGGTTTTGTTTTCCGAAACTGAAATTTTACACAAAATATGGAATTGGATAGAATTTAAAACAATAAAACTTTATAAACGGAAATTAAATTTTTAAGTGATGAATTTTAATCATCAATCATTTGGAAAATTAAAAAAAATCCAACAACTAGAAATTTGTGAATTACATATACATACCTACATACATGTTTGTTATTCAGTTCGCAGGAGTTATGCGCGACTTGGTCAATAAAACAATTCGAAAAAGTGAATAAGAAAATCAAATTATTATTGAAAAAACCCTTTAAAATAAGCATTAAACACAATTGAAGTATGGACAGGTCTTAGAAAGGAATAAAAAAAACATTGGTGAGATGGTTCGGAAAAACAGCTTAGTATTTTTTTCTATTTGTTTCAAAATTCAAATAGTTTATTCATATAAATTGGTTCTTAGACATTCGTCGAAGTGCTTGGAATTCAATCCAAATGCATAGTAGTATGGATAAAGAAAACAACAACTGAGAGGATTCTAAAATAATAAGTTACTTTTGGAAAATATAAATGTTAGGGCTAAAATTTTCACTTAAAACCCATATTTCAAAAGAAAATGTGAGAAACCGCTCCAAAACCATTCGAACATTTTGAGTAAGCCAGATTCAGTTGTCGTGAAACGAGCAATTACTCAGATGTGTGTAAAGGCATCTTTCTCCGTTAAGTGGGTTTTATTTTGGTAAAATTGAGTTATAGAGGACTCAGATCTGAGGGTTTAGCGATTGAAATAATGCTCCTTTCAAATATTTAATATTATGTATGCATAGTTTATATTTATTTTACAGAATTACAGCAATCTACAGCATTTTCTACATACAGTCTATTTTGGTGCTGCCAATTTTTATCAATTTTCAAATTAAACCAAGAAAATCTCTAACCATTCCGATTTAAAAAAAAATTCCATCTATTACCACTGAAAAGCCATCACCGTAAGATGAAAGTTCATTTTCAGTTCTTATAATCGTTCAAATGATAATGTAACTGAAAATGCAGTAGGTAAATTATGTTTGATCAAAAAGAGTACACATTAAAGAAACAAATCAGGGGCCGTTCACATACCACGTGGACAACTTAGGGGGGGGGGGGGGGAGGGGGGTATGGAAATGTCCACGCTTGTCCACGGAGAGGGGGGTAGGGGTTTGGGTCATGTCCACGTGGACATACTTACTTTCAAAATATTTTCTGAAGGTGAATAAACATAAGATGTTTAAATCAAAGTCTAAAAGTGGCATACCTTTCCAGTTTAAGTTTAAACAATAAGTAGCTACTTGAAAGCAAGGGATAAATATGATTAATAAGAAATTTAAAATTTTAATTTTTTTTATATATCAGGAAATTATTATTCGGTTTTACAAAAAAGGCAAAAAGTGGTGTTTTCTAACTGTCAAATTATAGGTATTTATGATAAAAACTTTTTCAAATTTGTCCACGTGGACATCCGGGGAGGGGGGGTAGGTGTTTGCCAAATGTCCACGCTTGTCCACGGAGGGGGAGGAGGGGGTCAAAAATCTCATTTTTCTGTCCACGTGGTATCTGAACGGCCCCTCAGTTTATTTCAATAAACCACTGGATACATGAGAATAGTATGCAACGCTGCAAAGAATCAATAATCAGTACATTTAATAAAACATTTTTTCATAAATCTGTCGATTTCGAGCTGCATTCTAAAATCAGTCTGCCATCTCAAAAACCATTTCGGAGAATCAGTACACCTGGTACCTGTGTTGCTTTTATCACAATATTTAAAAGAGTTAAGATTCTCTAATTTGGATATTAGTAATTTTCAGTGTTGTTTACATTTTATGGTGAGAATGATTCTGAAATTTATTTCAATATTTCATTTAGATTTTTTTTTTATTTCACAATATTCTCAAATTGGTTGATTTTAGAGTTTTTATCCGCGCATTAAATTGATCTTATACGATTTGTAAGACTTTCTTTTTTTGTTTCAGATTATTGCTTGATACGGTTATGGTAAAAATTGATACTTAAAATGAAAGTATATGTTATTATTTTATTTTGATGTGGATTTTCGCGGTGATTTTTTCGATCAATTTTCTTCCAATCAGCCTCAAAAAGATTCGACTATTGGATACATCAGTGAACATGGTGAACAAGGTAAGTGAAATTATTTGTATTACTTGGGTATTCGATTAAAAAGAATAATTTATTTTTAGCGGGACCGGCAATACTAACCATATCTTCTGCGTTGTTCCACTCCTACTCCCAACAGCGGCCTGTGAGCTGTGTTACATTTTGGAAAACATTACCAAATCCGCCCAAACTTCGATGGAACTTTGCTCGAGACCTGCATGCACGGATTGTTCTGATGCTGCCCTAGAAAATACCTACGACTGAGCAGAATAAGTCAGTTCCAGCATCAGATAGCATTTGATTCTAAAAGAAAGAAGTGAGTGGGTCTGAGAGCGACTTCATAAAATCATTCCAAGCTGCCTCCATCGAAGTAATGTTTGGCCGAATTAGAAACGCGTGATTTGGTTAAAATCGGCGTAAGCATCAATTTGGTGGTAGAAGAGGAATTCGAGTATGTAGTTAGATCCAAGGAGGGATTGAAGGCAATCCATTCACGGAACCGGAAGTAAAGTTGTCGCAGGATGTTTTCAAGGAAATCAAAGGGTACAAGATGGTGACGCATCACTGAGTCCGCATCGGTTTGTCAAAAAAAGTCGCAAGGAGCTGGGCGAGAAAGTGAATTACAATGTCAGCGAAGAGAACAGTTGACAATTATAATATATTATATTACATGAAAAAACGGGAGCGCAAAATCTGTGTCCGATTTCGATTTGTCGCAGGAGCTGCTTACGGATCGACTGGGAGTTCTGTTTGCAGGTTCGAGGCTTAGACAAAAATATTTGTAGTCAGAATATAATTAAGCGATTTCCTTTTATTTCAGGCTACAGTAACCGATCAAAATGGTGCGATTCCAGACGACGATGTCGTTTGTTAAGGGACACTTAGTATGATGTACAATAACCGAATCATTTACTAACAGAATAGTCAAGAAGATGCGTGCAACCGGCAGAAAATTTTGTTACGACTCTTGAATTCGAGGGCCAACATCTACTGAAATGAGAAGAATCATAATATTTACCGTATTGTCTATTGGAGCCTGGAACCAAAACCGACCATATTCAGACGTATAAACCAATTTAGTTATGACCCGAGGAAAAGCACGAATGGCCGCTGGAAAATACCACGATTCAGATAAAAATGCTTCAAGCTTAATTGAAATGGAAAGGTAACGAATATATCCGGTAGAGTTAAATTAGGAATTAAACCATTCTTTTTTTAGTGGAAATATCACCCAAATGGAATCTCTCAGCCGGGTGTTGGATGAGTTGACCTGGAATGGTTGAAATACATTATTGACAGCTTATTTGGAAACAACTTTCCTAGTGGTCGATACCCGGACTAACAAATTAGCAGCCGTTCGAGTGAATCTGTATGGCATTTCCGTACTACTTAGATTAGGATGGCGGCAATGGCAATGCATGCAAACTTCCGAGTTAATTTGTTCGACGTACGGGTCCCAAAACGATGCGCAGTTGTTGTTGTTCAAAATGGTGTTTGTATTTTTGTTGAATCTTCCGAGTGGTTAATCTTATGATCAATAAAGGATTTAAAATCAAGAAATGTGAGAGTTTTTCAATGTAATTAGAAATCTTATGCCCACGTACATTTTTCAAATCGAAATAAACACGTAAATCTACTGTAAACAATAATATTGGATTTGGTTGGAAATTTACATGTTGTAGCATGGGTAAAAAATTATCGGGATTTTATGTGTGATAATTCTGCTCGTTTCAAGGAAACTTACTTGAAATAAATTGTGTTTTGACACGTAAACGCCCGATTCCTTTCTACCCATGCTATAACATGTAAATCTACATGAATTTTTCTAACTTTGTACTATAGAATACCGAACGGAAATTTACATGCAATGTCATGGGTAGAGACATCGGGGTTTAAGTGTGCTTATACTGCTTATGTCAAGGTTGTTTACATGCAATAAACAGTTTCATCACATGTAAATACCCGATTCCCTTCTACCCATGCCATTTCATGTAAATCTACGAGGATTTTTCTAAGTGTGTGGCAAGGTTGCCGAAACCACAGAAAAATCTATAATTTCACAGAATTTTGAGTCGAATTTCATCACAGAATCTGTGTCACAGAACACAGAATTTTCGGAATATTCACGGATTTCACAGAATTTTGAAATTTTGGATAATTTTTCAAAATATATTTTTTAATGTAAATTCAAATTTTGGATAATTATCTTTGAATTGTAGAGATATGATAAAATTGATAACGTTAATTAATTTTTCTTAAGTAAAATGTAAAAAAGACGCAATTTGACATGACTTTTGAATGAAATTCATGCAAAAGCATCACAGAAAAACGTCACAGAATTTTTGGGAAAAATCACAGAAAGTCAGAATTTTTTTTCGACAAAACACAGAATTTTTTTCGGCAACCTTGGTGTGTGGTCCACCTAATCCAAATTGACAAGATAACGTGCAAAGTTTATGAGCTAACCCAAAACTGAAATTTCATAATTCATTTAGTTATTTCAAAGCAATTTCAGATGAGGAAATAAAAAAAAAAACGTTGTGTATGATCGGATAGTTTCTACAACCTAGCTCGCGAATGTCTGGGAAAAATTCTTCATATTTGATTTATGTTCATCTCTATCGCATTTGGAAAGATGGACAAAACGTTTTTCATAACTCTTCATTTGGCATAAGAAAACTTTACAGATAGTAATAACGTATTTTCAGTTCTGAATGTGTACAAAACACCAAAATATAGGTGGTCCAAGATACCCCACTAAATGTGGCCCACGATTCCTCACAAGCAATGATTTACATATTGGCTTTGTTGTGTGACTTATTGATGTTTCATCACGAATTCTTTTTCCACGTGAAAGAACATGACAAAACTAAGATCATAAGCGTATGAGCAGATTTTTGTTATGTACTTTAGGTCTCCTACTGATGCAATTTTGCGAGTGCTTGTTTAATTATGTGAGTACATTTTTCTAGGCTAGTTAAATGAAAGAAGCATATGATACGTGCATATGTAAACAAAATATAGAAAATCATGCTCACGCAAAGCGAAAGAGATTTCGATGCAACTCTGTTCTACAACACTTTCAGTGACTCAAACAAACTTAATTTGTGAAATTTGGTTTCGCAAATTTTGAGATATAGAAGGCACAATTTTGGTTTATTTTGGACTAGATTTCTTCGCGGTGTTGAATGTGTTTAGACCAGTGTCAAAGCCAACTAAATATGTTCTATAGATCAAGCGTTACAAAAATTACGCAACGTACTTTTCACCGACCAGCAATATGCTTTGCTTGTAGATTTTATGAGCAAAAAATGTATATTGGAGTAACTGAAAAAAGTATACTTATTGATCGAATGAGTTCCAATCGAAATTCGATCGAGAAGTTCAAACTAAATAATAAGCACTGTATTGCTTTAGAAAACGAAAAAAAAAGAACCACCGATCCAATTCCAATTGATTGAAGTTAATTTAAAGCCCATAGAAAACTTTTTGATAGCCCATAATGTACCTTTTCTCAATTAAAACCTGACTGAAAAGAAAAAAAAAAGCGTGTGATGTGGGAGGAACAATCTGGCACTTTTACCGAGGATTTCGTGTTGCTTGCTTCAATCTATCTGTCCGCATTAGCTCAAACTATCAAACCTGATTACGTCCGGAACGGTGTTATTTGAAGAGTCCCCTGCTGTTACCTATCCAGCATCATGTTGATGGTTGTTGGCCAAAAGGCTGAAAGACCGTCCGGAGTCTAGGAGGTCTCCCGGGATCACACAATGCACGGATTGCCTTTTTTCCTAGGCGACCGCTGCATGTCATCTGTTGCTCAACAACCATCATCACAGCAGGTAGGCGCACCGCAAAAAAACTCCTAAAATCTATGACACCTCGGAACTATCGGAGAGCTTAAGTCACTCTTTCCTTGTTTTTTTTTCCTTGTTCTCATCTTCAGGGCCCAGCTAGCGCGATTGTTCATGATGGAGTGCTCTGAGCAAATAACGTGTCAGTAGGGATCAACTTCAATCAATTATTCACACTTCGTTGGTGGCTCTTGGGCTTCGAAGCGATGTGGTTTAGAGGAAACTATGAACAGCACAGGCATTTCCCCGGACGAAGGTTGGGCGTCAAGATTTGTTCGGTTGATCGGTAATGAGAAGGTGTCATTTCGGAGGTGTCATTTTGGAAGTGTCATTTTTAACCCCTCCTTCAATGCTCGGGTTGTTTGCTCTAAACTATTATTTGAAGGTCTCCCTTTTGTGATAAAATCCAACTGAGTTTTTTAGGCCCTCTAAACTGGGAATCGGTAACCTATTAGTTCACAAAAGCGACATTTTATAATTATTTTTTTTATTAAGAATTCAAACGCCGCCAAAAATGTGATATGAAGGAAATAAGGGCAAAAATCTTTCAGAAATATGCATAGCTCTGTGTGTGGGACAAACTGAGAATACCCCTGAGGAAGAATGGGCATAAGACCGCTGCAATCTTTGTATGGAAATTTCAAATTTATTGATGTTTACACCTCCCATCCCCTCCCCACCTCCCCTCTTTAGTTGTTTTAACTGCCACAAATAGCAAAAAAAAAAATAGAAGAGATTCATTTAGTTCTTAATCAGCGCAAGGAGTTTCAATTTTTTTAACGTAAGTTTGTATAGGAAAACTAAATTTTTCATTGAAAAATCACTAGAACTGTACTGAAAGTTTATAAAAAATATAACTTCGGATTTTAAACATGTTAGAACCATTCATTCCATGTGAACAAACCACAAACCAAACTTGTAGGGGGATAGAGCATAAGGGGCATCTTAAGGAAAACGCTTATGTAATCACACAAAACACTAATGATATGTGTGTTTCATCACTGTTCAGACACAAGAGAAGTTCATTCCGTGTCCGGTTGTAAATTAAAAAAGAAGATAGGAACGTAAAAGATACATTTTGAAAATATCTGTCAAAGCTTAAAATCAGTCACGGTATGGGGCAAGTTGCACACCACCTGGGCAGAATAAGCTTCATTTTAAATATAAGCTTGTAGGCTGTAGAATAATCGTAGCTAGATTTAGAACACCAAACCTAACAATGGTCCAGTATTATGCGCCAACTAACGTTGCCGATTTGCAGGAGAAAGAGTAGTTTTACTGTCATCTAAACAGCGTGGTTGAGAACATTCTGAAGGGTTACATTCAAATCCACTTGGGCGACTTCGACGCAAAGATTAGCACCGAAAATCAGGACCTTGAGCGTATAATAAGGCGCCATGTTCTAGGATAGATGAGCGAAAACGGAGAGTTGTTTGTAGAATTTTGTGGCAACAACAACATGGTGATTGGTGAATCGCTCTCCCCCAATCGACCAGCACATAAGGTCACTTGGGTATCCCGAGATGGCCGAACAGAAAATCAAATTGACCACATCTGTATCAGCCGAAAATGGAGAAGAAGCCTTCTTGCTGTCCGCAACAAACGAAGTGCAGACATTGCATCTGATCATGACCTTGTCCTTAGTGAGATACGACTGAGAGTTGCGCGTGTCCAACGGCGCGAGGAGAAAGTCGGGTATCGTAACGACGTCCGCCGGTTGGAAAATTCATCGAATTTCCATAGGTGAAAAGGGCTTACGTTGAACAGCTAGAATCCGGAGCTTTGTAATTTCTTACAGACGGAACCGTCGAAGAACAGTGGTGTGGAATCAAGAATGTCTTTATCACGACGAGCCATAGTACTCTCGGTGAAGTATGTGGAAAGACGATAGACTGAGCACTTCGAACAACTCTTGGGAGTCACGAATAGCCCAACAGAACCCGTAGCCCGAAACGCAAGCAGTAAGTCGCATTAATGGCGTCAACTCGGAAGCGCCCTTGCTGGCTGAAATAGAAGCGGCAATCGAAGACATGAAATCCAACAAAGCACCTGGGGTCGATTGCATCCCTGCTGAAGTGCTGAAAGCTGACCCTGCCTTGCCAGCACAAATGTTGCACCGTCTTTTCGCTGACACTTGGGATACTGCAACATTCCTGGCCGACTGGATGCAGGATATCCTCGAAAAGGTCCTGAAGAAAGGAGACCTGACAGAGTGCGGTAACTGGCGAGGCATAACGTTGATCTGTACAACCCTCAAAGTACTCTGCAAAGTGATCCTGAACAGGATCCAGAAGAAAATCAACGTTACGCTTCAAATGCAACAATCTGGATTCTGATCCGGACGATCATGTGCGGACCACTTCACAACGCTATGAATCATACTGGAACAAATCAACAAATTCCAGGACTCTCTTATGCTGGTGTTCCTTTACTTCGTAAAAGCCTTTGACCGACTTAACCACGAAAACATCTGGGCTGCTCTGAGGCAGCGAGGAGTCTATATACTAGGAGTCTATATAATAGGACATTTCTAGTAATGTTCAATCAGTCGAAAGCTTGCCAGGTATACACACGGATGCCGGAATACCTGTAAGTAAATAAGCCCACTTGATTGATCTTCCAAAATATACTTACATGCACACATCCAATACATTCACTCCATTGCAGTTCATACGAAGTCATGGGGTCTGGGTATGGTGTACGTGTTGCATTGGAGATTTGGCGAACCAAATAATCTATGAATGCATGTGAGCACTTACTTAGGCAGAAACTGCGGTGAATCCGTACACCCATGGTGGATAACCAACATACATACATACAACATACATTGGGTCTCAAAACTAATTATTTTAAGAAATTTTTTTTTCTTTTTTTCAGGTGGAAAAAACACGTTTTTCTTTCAAGAATATGAAAGTTCATCAAAAAATATGAAAATGTTGTGAAGACATCAAATGTATATCCTTTACCGTCATGAATTTTGATCGCTTTTAAAGTCCATTTACCCCTATGTGCCACGTAGAGGAGCCACTTGCAACGATGAGTGAAACTAAGGAAGCTATTCGCCATCTGGAAAGGATGGCCGATTGCCTATGCCACAAGCAAACAGATTCGTGGGAAGTCATCAGGCCGTCTTCATGGAGGGACATTCCACGACTGACCAGATTTTCATACTACGGCAAATCTCATAAAAATGTCGTGAATACCAAGTCTATCCATCGACTTTAAAGCCGCATACGACACGATCGACCGTGACGAGTAAAATCATGGAAAAGAACGACTTCACCGGGAAGCTGATCAGACTGATTAAGGCAACAATGAATCACTTCCATCTGTACCGTTGAGCCGTCAACACGTACGCCGGAGCATCGTATCGTTGCTGTGTACCTGCAGGAACATTTTACATTATTTATTTTTTCCTTACCTGTATTTCAATCAGCACTTTTCAGTGCTAAAATTATTTTCATTTTATTTTATTCATATTTTCTCTTTTCTTTCCAGCATGGGGAAGTCATCGGCTGGCTCAAGGGCCGGTAGGAAACGAATTGCCGAGCCTAATTCAGGTCCATCGCCCAAAAAAGTTGAAATTTCCAACTCATTCGATGTCCTTCATAACATCGGTGATGAGGAAATATTCATATTTAATTCTGATAAGAGTACTAAGAAACCTTCTTCTTCTTATACTCTTAAAAACGAAAAGATTCCACCAATAACGGTCACGATTCCTGACTTCAATGCCTTTCGAAAAGAAATCGTCACTTCCGTCAAGGATGTGAAGATTTCTTTTCAGATCGGTCGAAGGGGAACTGCTCGTATATTGGCGGAATCTTTTAATGATTTTCAAAAGGTTTTAAATTATTTGAATAATAAAAAACACCAATTTTTTACGTACGACACTAGAAGTGATCGTCCATTTAAAGTTGTACTTCGTGGTCTCACTGGCGATCAGACACCGGATGAGATCACAGCTGAATTAAATTCTTTGTTAGGTTTTTCTCCAATTCAAGTAATTCAAATGAGGAAAAGAACCAACACGAATAATATCAGTAGTGTTGGTTTTGCTCCTGAACTTTATTTGATCCATTTTAAAAAGGATCAGGTTAATAATTTACAAATTCTTGAAAAGGCTCGTCTTATGTTTCATTGTCGAGTCAAATTCGAACCTTTTCGTAAATCTTCTACCAATTTTATTCAAAATATTACGCAATGTCGTCGTTGTCAAGCTTTTTGTCATGGCACTAAAAATTGTAGAATGAATGCCAGATGCATGTTTTGCGGCTCATTCGATCATGAAAAATCTAAATGCCTTTTTGGTGGTGATAAGCCAAAAACAGAATTTTTTAAGTGTGCAAATTGCGCAGGTAATCATTCCTCGAATTCGCTAGACTGTCCCATCAGGGCAAAAATTATTGCTTCTAGGAAAAATCCCAAAGTTTCCAGAAAAGTTTCTTCTCCTCCTTTCTCTTTTTCGTCTTCACACGTCGTGCCGGCAAACAACCTGCCTGTTCGCATTCAGCCTCGGTCTACATTGGAATCACGGCTGGGTAATACCCGAAGTGATTTTAATGTTACCTGGGCTGATTCTGCGCCCCAGACTCGTTGTTTATCGTTCTCAGAGGTGGTTGAAAATGGGTTGCCCTCTTCAGGTTTAACTAATAAAAATGGGAAAAAACCAAGTCTCAACGTTCATGCGAAGGCTTGGGAAAATCCCCGAAATTCAAATACTTTTTCTTCTCCTTCCTCTTCTGATTCTAACAATTTTGTTGATTTGGGTAAGATTACTGAGGAAAAATTAAAATTTTTGCATCAAAATTTTATGGAAATGATGCAACTTATGTTGAAAGCAAATTCAATGTTTGAAGCTTTCCAAACTTCTTTTAATTATGCTAACAAAATTATTATGACTTTACGATTCCCTCATGGATCCAAATAGATGTTTAAATATTATGAATTGGAACGCTAGATCTTTGCTGGCTAACCAAGACGAGTTCTTTTTATTTTTGAAAACTCAAAACATACATATTGCTGCCATCACTGAAACTTTTTTAAAGCCAGACAATAACTTGAAAAGCAATGCTTTCTTTAAAATTTTACGAAATGATCGACTTGATCGACAAGGTGGGGGTGTAGCTATTGTCATCAATAGTCGTCTCAAATTTAGACTTCTTCCTTCTTTCAATACAAAAGTCTTAGAAACAATTGGAATTGAATTAGAAACTTCTATGGGGAAAATTATAATTGTTGCCGCATATTTGCCTTTTCAATGTAGCGGTGAACAGAAAAATTTTTTGAAGGGAGATTTACAAAAACTCACCAGAAATAAATCTAAATTTTTTATTATTGGTGACTTTAATGCAAAACACCGATCTTGGAATAATATTTCATCAAATTCAAATGGGAATATTTTGTTTAATGACTGCTCTGCAGGTTATTATACTGTTGAATATCCTAATGGGCATACTTGTTTTTCTTCAATTAGAAATCCCTCCACAATTGATTTGGTTCTAACGGATTTAGGCGAGCATTGTAGTCAATTAGTTACTCATGCGGACCTCGATTCAGACCACCTTCCAGTAACATTTTCTTTATCCCAAAGTCCCATTGAAAACCCTTTAAAATCAACTTTTAACTTTCAAAAGGCTAACTGGGAGCGATATATGAATTTTATTGAACGTAATTTAGATGTAAACGTTCCACTGAATTCAATAGAAGATATTGATTTGGCTGTAGAAAATTTGACAACTGCAATAGTCAATGCTAAAGCCGCTTCAATACCTAAAGTTAAACATAAATTCAATCAACCTTTAATTGATGATGATCTTCAGTTTTTGATACGACTGAAAAACATTCGTCGACGCCAATATCAACGTACTAGGGATCCTTATTTAAAATTTATTTATTGCGACCTTCAAAAAGAGATCAAACGTCGTTTAAATTTCATTCGTAATGAAAATTTTGCTAAAGCAGTAGAGGACATAAAACCCTACTCAAAGCCATTTTGGAAATTAACTAAAATTTTGAAAAAGCCCCAGAAGCCAATTCCTACTTTGAAAGATGGGGATAAACTTCTTTTAACTAATTCAGAAAAGGCTCAAAAATTAGCCCAACAATTTGAGTCTGCTCATGATTTTAATTTAAACGTTGTAAGTCCAATTGATGCTCAAATTTCCCTAGAATTTGATGATATTCTTTCTAAGCAAAATGTGTTTGAAAGTTCTTGTGAGACAAATATTGATGAACTTAAATTTATTTTCAAAAAATTTAAAAATATGAAAGCTCCAGGGGAAGATGGGATTTTCTATATTCTTCTTAAAAAGTTGCCTGAAAGCACTTTAAATTTTTTAGTTAAAATTTTCAACAAATGTTTTCACTTGGCCTATTTTCCCAATAAATGGAAAAATGCCAAAGTAACTCCAATTTTGAAACCTGGAAAAAGTGCTTCAGAGCCTTCAAGTTATCGACCAATTAGTTTGCTTCCATCTTTAAGTAAACTATTTGAGAGAGTTATTTTGAATAGAATGATGATTCACATTAATCAGAATTCCATTTTCCCTGATGAACAATTTGGTTTTCGTCATGGACATTCTACTACACATCAACTTTTGAGTGTAACTAATATGATTAACGCTAGCAAATCTGAAGGTTATTCAACTGGTGTTGCTCTTCTTGATATTGAAAAAGCTTTTGACAGTGTTTGGCACAAAGGTTTAGTAGCTAAATTAGCTCGATTTGATTTTCCTGTATATCTCACCAAAATTATTCAAAATTATTTGACTAGCCGAACCTTACAAGTAAGCTATCAAAATTCATGCTCTGAAAGGACACCCATTAGAGCTGGTGTCCCTCAAGGCAGTATACTTGGGCCAATTTTATACAATATTTTTACTTCTGATCTTCCTGATGTACCAGAAGGAAAAGGTAGAAGATTATTTGCTGATGATACTTTGCTTTCAGCAAAAGGTCGAAATTTACGGGTGGTACGCAGTAGATTGCAACAAAATTTAAATTCCTTTTTGAATTACTTGAAAATGTGGAAAATTTCTCCTAACGCTTCCAAAACTCAACTTATTTTATTTCCCCATAAGCCAAGAGCAAATTTTTTAAAACCTAATGAAAATCATTCCATAACTTTTAATGGGGTTTCATTAGAATGGTCTGATCACGTGAAGTACTTGGGACTTACACTTGATCGGAATCTTACTTTTAAAAATCACATTGAAGATATTCAATCTAAATGTAATAAATACACTAAATCTCTTTATTCTCTCATCAACAGGAAATCCCGGTTGTGTCTGCGAAATAAGATGCTCATCTACAAACAAGTTTTCCGACCAGCGATCATGTATGCAGTTCCGATTTGGTCTAGCTGCTGCGCGACGAGGAAGAAAGTCATCCAGAGGATTCAGAACAAAGTTCTGAAAATGATTTTGCGGCTTCCACCTTGGCACAGCACCGAAGATCTTCATCGGATTGCAGGCATTGAATCTATCGAAGAGATGGCCAACAAAATCATCTCCAACTTCAGAGGCAAATCGATGCAGTCTTCCATCGCAGAGATTCGTTCTCTTTATGTTTAGTTTAATTTTAAGATAGTTTTAGTTTTAAGTATAAAATATTTTTGCTATTACAGGATGTTCTCCTACATTAAAAACTTGATTGCGCTCAGCAAATTTAAATCTTATAAATAAATTTTTATAATCTAGTTACTTATAGGGCTATGAACAGTTCATTATTGAGCTGAACACCTAGTTTAATGCAATAATGTAATATAAGTGTAATCATGATTTGATACAAATAAAGACATATTTAAAAAAAAAAAAAAGGCAACAATGAATGGAAGGCAGTGCTGTGTGCGGGTTTCGGGCAAATTGTCGAGTTCATTCGAATCGTGCAGGGGGCTTCGACAAGACGATGGCGTATTCTGCATGATGTTCAACGTGGCGCTTGCACGTTGACGAGCTGAAAATAGTCGAAGACTTCGTCTATCTTGGCATTGCTCGATGAGGACTGCAGGAGCTCGCGAGCTCGTGCGACTCTACGGCGAACCCAGTATCCAGAAGGTGGCGAAGGCTGGACGGATACGCTGGGCAGAACATGTTGCGAGCGAGGTGATTAGACCAAGTCGAGCATGATCTGATGAATGTGGGATGACCGAAAAGTTGAATAACGTTTGCCATGGACCGAGTGAATTTGGTGGAATATTGTTCATCAGGTTATGTTGTGAGACGAAAAACTATATAAATAAAATAAATAAAATAAATAAAATAAATAAAATAAATAAAATAAATAAATCATCAGAAATGTCATCCGGGACCCTTTGTTTCATCCAGAGGTATGAAGTATTCATCGAATCTCATGTAAATCGAAAATTTAAAGATGAAACGCACATCTGTTGAACTTTTCTGCACACTTGGTGAATTTTGCCGCACACTTGGTGAATTTTGTTCACACTTGATGAATTCTGCCGCATATCTGATGAATTTTGCTGCACATCTGGTGAACTTCCGCCCGTTCCAGTCTACATTTCCGCACACTGACCATGAATTCTTCATATCTCTGGTTTCATCATATGAAGTCAGTTCACGAATAACGTCATCCGCGGAGAAAATCAGCAAAGCAAGAAATAATCTATCGAAGAGATGGCCAACAACATCATCTCCAACTTCAGAGGCAAATCGATGCAGTCGCAGAGATTCGTTCTCTCTATAATTAGATTTATTTTAGGATAGTTTAAGTTTTAAGTTGTAAGTTTAAAATATTTTTGACATTACAGGATGTTCTCCTACATAAAAATACTTGATTGCGCTCAGCAAATTTAAGTCGATTAAATAAATTTAAGTGATTAGTAAACTATAGCGCTCTGGACAGTCCATTATTGATCTGAACACCTAATTTAATGTAATATAAATGTAATGATGAATTGGTACGAATAAAGACATATTTAAAAAAAAAGCAAAGCAAGAAAGGTAAAATTTTCCTGAAACAAGTGATGAGCTACTATTCAGCACGTTCTGAAAAATAATTTGATACACTTGATATGAACATTATGTTTCTTAGATAAAGTTTAAGCAATAACAAATACAAAAAGTACATTATGGGTCAAAAGTAGGAATGTAGGACAAAGAGTAAAAGAAAGAACATTTCATACAAAAGTTGGACCACTGTCTGGTAGAAAATATGCGATGTACCACACGCTCGTTTTTATTTAACCATTTATGGTTAAAGAATAACCATATTCCGGTTTTTGCTCCAAAACTATCAATATGGTAATTTAAAAAAAATCGATGCGGAATTTCAACCATATTGGTAGTTCTCTTGTATTAACCACAAAATTGTTGATAAACTTGACGTTTTTTCCTCGCCGTTTTGATAGTTACTGTGAAGCAAGCCAAAGGCGTTCTATGGAAATTTTATTATTTCGGATGAACATAGATTCCGTGGTGCAGCTGTTTCAACAGGTACCCCCCAGATGCATTTAGGACTGAGAAGCAGAAAAAGAAACTGGCTATTTTTCTTGTATTCGATTTCTTGTATTTCATTTATGTAACTATTTGATTTTTTCAGTTTTTGGAATAATCTACTGCCCATGTTGGAAAACATCCTTGTCAGCGAACAAAAATAGGCCATCCCTCTGCGTTAATTTTGACAACCTCCAGTGAAAACAAGTCGAAAATGAAGAAATACGCCTTTTGGAAAAGATCCCGTCGGAGGAGATCACCATCATGGCAAAGCGGTAGGTCCGCATCAAGCGGGCTGCGAAACAGGATCATCCGGAAGCCGCTGCCGATAATCGGAAAACAAAGATCTGCAAACAGGAATTCTTCATCACCTATTACCGGAAAGTCGAGCGGGAACAGATGCGCATCGAGTGGAACTGTATTAAGTCGGGAGTGTCGTTCAAGGATAAGAAGGTGCACAAAGGTGGAACGTGGTCGACTGATTCTGGTTTTCCGGAAGCGGGGATTCCGATTACTCGAAGATTAATACAGTGAGCGAAATAAGAATAGGACCACTATGTGTTTTGCTTGTTAAAATATGAATGATTGAAAATCACCAAAATTTTCTTCTTCAAATTGTTTTGAATTGTGTAACGGATAAATCAAGCATAAGTTCACTTTTTTTGGACGTTGCAATTGGCGTTGAGGACCAAAACTATGGAAAAAGGGTGCGAAATAAGAATAGCACCACTTGTGTTTATCAACAAAAACAAGATTATTTCTAAAAATTTACTGTGTAAAAGTGAATAATAATGCTTCTATGAATTATTTGAATAGCTTACTGCATTTTAAGCAGTTTTCTAGAATTCCAAAGATTTTCAAAGGTTTTAAAATGGTGTTTTGAGAGATGCTCTTCTAGAACTAAGGAATTTGACATTTGAGCTGTAATTCTTTTCAAAACTACTTACTTTCTTCATTAAAATGACGTAAAATGATGAATCAAACATTTTCGGTTTATTTTGAATCAGAAAAAACAGGTTGAAATTCATAAACTTAGATTTTTTTTCAATAAACATAACTTTTTCCAGTTTCAAGTCATAGATGGCAGCACTATCTCGCAGTTAAAACCAAATTAAGTCTCAGTATTGATTTTTCAGGTTTATTTAGGCCCATGTTCATCGTTTCGAGGTAGTTTTCCAACACAGTTTTGTTGGAGTTCACGCTGCAAAAATCTTTTCCGGATTTGCAAAAAAAAAAACACCAGCAGAAGAATATAACACCGTCTAAATTCCTGCTCATCTCAACTTCCGATTTAATTTCAAATCCTACCAATAATACTGCTAGTTATCTGGTTCATCAAGCTCCATCGGAAAGTACAAAATTATTCTGATTATCGGTCCAAGAAATTCACTTTTATGGGTTCTTGTTGAAATTCTTATTTTTTTGATATTGTGATCTTAGAATTTCCAAGGTGGTCACACGGTACTTAGTACTTATTTCTTGACCAAAATCATCCAGCACACCTGAATTAATCCCAGATATTCGAAAATGGGCATCAATTCGGTTTAATTGCGAGATAGTGCTGCCATCTATGACTTGAAACTAGAGAAATAGTGTTTGACTATTTAAAAACATTAGTATTTTTGAATTTGAAGCCTGTTTTTTTATTCAAATTCAGCATCAAATCTATGTTTCATCATTTTGCATCATACTAATGAATGTTTATGAAGAAATCAAGCAGTTTGATCGAGTATTATTGCTCAAGTATCAAATTCCTAAACGCTAGAAGAGCATCTCCTAAAACCCCCTTTTAAAACCTTTGAAAATCTTTGAAACTCTAGAAAACTCCTTAAAATACAGTTATCTATTCAGATAATTCATAGAAGCATTATTATTCACTTTTACACAGTAAATTTTTAGAAATAATCTTGTTTTTTTGTTGAAAAACACTAGTGGTGCTATTCTTATTTCGCACCCTTTTTCCATAGTTTTGGTCCTCAACGCCAATTGCAACGTCCAAAAAAAGTAAACTTATGCTTGATTTATCCGTTACACAATTCAAAACAATTTATAAAACAAAGTTTTTGTGATTTTCAATCATTCATATTTTAACAAGCAAAACACATAGTGGTGCTATTCTTATTTCGCTCACTGTATATTTTGATTCATGATTTTCAATTTTGTTATTTTCAAGATTTATTTTTGAAAACATTTAAAAAAGCCGTCAGTAAGCATGCATTAAAAGAAGATAAAAAATGAATAAAAATTGAAAAATCGTATTTCTTAGGAATTTTAGTGTTAATTTTGAAAATTCAACACATTTGCCAAACTGCTTAACGAATTACGGTTAAAAAATAACCATTTTCCTACTTCCAAGGTGCTACTCATTACGGTTTCAAATTAACCATATCTCAACTTCTCACCGATAAGTCATTTTATAGGTTCTCGAAGAGAAGTCATAAAATTACGTAACGCAGAAAAAGGTCAATTATGGTTATTTTTTAAACATAAATGGCTAATTAAATTCAAGCGTGCATGTAATACAGAAAACATATTTTTGTTTTTTTTTTTCATATTTTCTGAGTCTGCAGAATGCTTATAAAAAGGCTCACTAACCATAAGGTGGAAATAAAAAAAACTGCATAAAGCTCCTTTGCATAGCTAGCCAGATTATTTGTATATAGAACTTTGGCAAATCCGATCCATGAAATTATTGAAACGATAGCAAGCAAACTTGTCATTTTTAACTACCTTCGTTGGATCAAGAATTTTTATTTTAAAATTTATAACTGTTCTCAGGAGTACTAATTAACCCAAATATAAATCAAAAACTGGTTAAACAATTATCGTCTCATGCAAATGTCTCGATTACAATTACAGATGCATTTGCGTCGCGATATATATTTTAGCTCTTCAGATCGAAGATCCGATGGACCGAAGGTCACTCGTAGTGGAATACCAACGAGAACTGGGAAATCCAACCTCAAAACCGAACCGAAAGAGAGAGCCGGGAGTACAAAGATGCAATATAATGATAATAATAAACATATTTCTTACATCAAATTATGTTTATACCACGTTTTACAAGTCGGTTGCCAGTTTAAGGTGTTCGGAACCGCATCATAGTGGTTTGGCATTATCACAGGTTCGGCAAAATAAAACAAGAGGAAAGATTCCAGTCGAGAAAAACACAACAGTGATCTGAAAATTGAGCCGCAGGGGAAACATTTTCGGCATCTTTTTAACCGGAGAGGTCTCACAAATCGGTTATCTTGCCATAACTGCCGAGTGCTGTGCATCAACCAAGATGAGGTGTTGGTATATAAATACCTGTATATATGAGAGGGCTGCAATCAATACCAGGTCGGTCAACACGTCGTGGTCACTGGGCGACTCGAAGGTAGGATGAGAATCATAACAGCGACGAACTTAGGGACCAGATGATATTATTATTATTAATTTATTTATTTTGAGGAGAATTTAACGTCTAAGGTCATTCTTCCCCTGCAAACTTAAATCTATTTAACATTTTATATTCTATCATAAACTTGGATTTTTTTCAAAAACTTAATAATCTTATCCTCATTTTGAGCATTGTTATTCAGTACAAAGTTAATGTTGTTCGAAAGCCCTAACTGTTCCCTAATTTCATCATATTTTGAACAATTTGTGATGATGTGTTCGATGGAATTCTCGACATCACAGGTCTGGCATGTGTTGTCTGATTTGTCGAAGAGATGTTCTTTGGAGATCCTAGTATGACCTATGCGGCATCTGGTTGACCAGATGATATGAGCGCGGACTAAAGAAACGTTCGTGTATGGGGATGTTTGGGTCGGATGGCGAAGAATGGCCCCGAGAGATCAAAGAAGAAAAGTGCGAAATGAAAATCACGCGTTCCGCTTCCCTAACGAGCCCGGTAAAATAAACACAAAAACACTTTAGCGCGAAATGCCCCTTGCTTTTTCTCTCTTTCTCTTGGGCACCAAGTGTAGGTAGTGTCCCTGGTTTGTGGAGATCGAACAATTTGATGAAGTTTCAGAGTTGTACTTATCTCAGATTTTCAAGCTGACCGAAAAAGTTATAAAAGGAACTTTACTTGCTGCATCAATATTGAAAAGACGTGCTGTTTCGTTTATTTTTTACTAGCTTATCCCCTACGAACTTTGTTTCGCTTTAAATTTAACAAATGAGTACGTGTTTGGATGGTAATCGGGACGCATTTTCACGACAAAATTTCTATTTGCAATTAATAGACCGTCGAAAAGAACACCGGGGTAGGTACAAATTTTCGTTTTGTTCGGATTCAAAATAACGAAATTATTTCTAAAACATAGAAAAGTAGCGACCCCTTTTCTGTCGTCTGATAGAAAATTTGAGATCAGGAATTGATCCTTAGTCCTGCAAAACTTCTGTGTATGGGTTTACGTTTCGATCCGTTTGAATTTTTGTCTCGATGTTATGCCACATAACGATATAAATGCAAAAACATTAAAAAAATTTCATGGGCGACCCCTTTTGCCAGCCCCTTGTCGAAATTTGACACCTAAAACCAATGAACTGTGCTGTTAAACTCCCACGTGCAAATGGTCATTGAAATCCAATGTATAATCAAGATAATATCGCAAAAACAGTGAACAGATAATATGGACAACCCCTTTCGCTGACCGTTGACCCAAAGTTTGACACCTGATAACGATAGAGCACCTTAAAACTCCTAAAGGGTGATACGGTCAAAATTTGGTCAATATCAACTTGACGTATTTTTTTCAATTTTGCATTTAAAAAACCTGAACACCCCTCATTTTGAAGGTGTGTGTGTAGAATGTTGCTCCTATTTTGATTTTGGAATTCACTCTTCAGTTGTCAAAATACCGTTCAAGGAAGAAGAGCAGCGTATCAAAATTTTGCTTGCGCATCGCGGAAATCCGAGCTACTCGCACGCAAAGCTGGCAAAATCGCTAAAAGTTGCCAAATCAACCGTTACAAATGTAATGTAAGAAAATGTAAGTTTCAAGCTAAAATCTAACCTCTCTCTCCGAGATGCCGCAAATAAGCTGGGTGTATCGTCTTCAACCGTGCATCGAGCCAAAAAACGAGCCGGGCTATCGACTTACAAGAAGGTAGTGACTCCAAATCGCGATGATAAACAAAATACGACGGCCAAAGCGCGATCCCGGAGGCTGTACACGACGATGCTGACGAAGTTTGACTGCGTGGTAATGGCCGACGAAACCTACGTCAAAGCCGACTACAAGCAGCTTCCGGGACAAGAGTTTTATATGGCAAAAGGAAGGGGAAAGTTAGTAGATATTTTCAAGCACATTTAACTGTCAAAATTCACGAAGAAATATCTGGTTTGGCAAGCCATCTGTACCTGTGGCTTGAAAAGCAGCATTTTCATAGCTTCCGGGACTGTAAACCAATAAATTTACGTGAAAGAGTGTTTAAATAAACGTCTGCTGACTTTGCTGAAGAAACACGGTTGTTCCGTACTGTTTTGGCCGGATTTCGCATCTTGCCATGACGGTAAAAAGGCCATGGAGTGGTACGCCGCCAACAACGTGCAGGTGGTTCCCAAGGACAAGAACCCTCCAGGACAAGAACACGCCAGAGCTCCGCCCAATTAAGAAATACTGGGCTATTGTCAAGCGGAACCTTAAGAAGACCAAAAAAAAAATTGCTAAGGACGAGCAGCAGTTCAAGGCAAACTGGCTTTCTGCGGCGAAGAAGGTGGACAAGGTGGTGTCGAATTCGCCGGTTGAGTCATTTGAATTTTTCTTTACTTTGACCTCACCACAGTCACAAATTAAACTGGAAACACAACCGTTTTCATCAATAGCCGCGAATCAAATGACTTTTTCTCCTGCTTATGCACTCTTGTTCATTTTCACCCAATCTCAGTATGCACGATAATACTACGATGCTTATTTGAATCTTATTTAATAACCTATTCGATGTTTTTTTTATAAAATGTGTATTTCTTTCATTTAGTTGTTTATATTATTTTATTTCATTTTAATTACCTTTATTTCATCTATCCTCTACAGGTGGCTGTACAAAATCTGATGGCAGCGGTTAAGCGTAAGGCCCGGCAATTCAGATTTGGAAAAGCGGCAGCCTAACTGAATATTTTTCCTGAATTTTATACTAATTAAACTTGTAAAAGAAATTTAATTTTATTTTTTAAATAAACGATTTCACCGATTTATACGTGTTTTCCCTTGACCAAATTTTGACCGTATCACCCTTTAAACGAAAGAATAATCGTAGCCAGATTTAGAACAAGGGTTAGAAACCTAACAATGGTCCAGTGTTATGCGCCAACTGACGTTGCTGACTTGCAGGAGAAAGACCAGTTTTACAGTCAACTGAACAGCGTGGTAGAGAAAATTCCGAAGGGTCCATTTGGGCAACTTCAACGCAAAGATTGGTTCCGACAATCAAGACCTTGAGCGCATCATGGGACGCCATGGTCTAAGACAGATGAGCGAAAACGGAGAGCTGTTTGTAGAATTTTGTGGCAACAACATCATGTTGATTGGTGGATCGCTCTTACCCCATCGACCAGCACATAAGGTCACTTGGGTATCCCGAGATGGCAGAACAGAAAATCAAATTGACCACATCTGCATCAGCCGAAAATGGAGAAGGAGCCTTCTTGATGTCCGCAACAAACGAAGCGCAGACATTGCATCTGACCATCACCTCGTCCTTGGCGAAATACGACTCAGTGTCCAACGGCGCGAGGAGATAGTCGGGTGTCGATACGACGTCCGCTGGTTGGAGAATCCAGAGGTGAGAAGGGCATACGTTGAAAAGCTAGAATCCCGAGCCTGTGGTGTGGAATCAAGAATGCCTTTATCACGACGAGCCATGGTACTCTCGGTAAAGTTCGTGGAAGAAAAAGTGAATGGATGTCGGATGAAAATTTGAGGATGGTCGATGATCGGAGAAAGGCGAAAGTCGGAATTGAGCAGGCATGTACCGGGTCAGCCAAGCAGCCGCCCGCTTACGATATGCGGAGCTGGAAAAGGCAGTTAAACGAGCTTGTAGACGAGATAAGAGAGCCTGGACAAACTCCCTAGCCGAAGAGGGAGAAAGAGCCGCCGCCAATGGAGATATCCGATTACTTTATGACATTTCTCGCCGCCTCAGTAGTGCAATAACTAATGCAAGAATGCCGCTGAAAGACCGAGCAGGTCAGTTATTGACCGATCGAACAGATCAGCTCAAACGATGGACTGAGCACTTCGAACAACTCTTCCGAGTCACGAATAGCGATGGCCAACAGAATCCGCAGCTCGAAGCGCCAACAGTAAGTCGCATAAATGGCGTCGACTCGGAAGCGCCTTCGCAGGCTGAAATAGAAGCGGCAATCAAAAACATGAAATCCAACAAAGCGCCAGGTATCGATTGCATCCCTGCTGAAATGCTGAAAGCCAACCCTGCCCTGTCAGCACAAATGTTGCACCGTCTTTCCGCTGACATTTGGGATATGGCAACATTTTCGGCCGACTGGATACAGGGTATCCTCGTAAAGGTCCCGAAGAAAGGAGACCTGACAGAGTGCAGTAACTGGCGAGGCATAACGTTGATCTGTACAACCCTCAAAGTACTCTGCAAAGTGATCCTGAACAGGATCCAGGAGAAAATCGACGCTACACTCCGACGGCAACAAGCTGGATTCCGATCCGGACGATCATGTGTGGACCACATCGCAACTCTACGAATCATACTGGAACAAATCAACGAATTCCAGGACTCTCTTCTGCTGGTGTTCGTTGATTTCGAAAAAGCATTCGACCGACTTAACCATAAAACATCTGGGCGGCTCTAAGGCGACGAGGGGTCCCAGAGAAACTAGTCCATCTCTTCGAAGCACAATACGAGGCATTTTCGTGCAAGGTCTTGCACGACGGTATCTTGTCCGAACCAATCCCGGTAACTGCTGGAGTGAGACAAGAGTGTATCTTATCACCGCTACTTTTTCTAATCGTAATGGATGAGATTCTGACTGGATCGATCGACTGTGCACCGAATCGAGGATTGCCGTGGAATCCTTCAACAATGGAGCAACTGAACGACCTTGACCTGGCTGACGATATTGTTTTGCTCGCCCAAACACAACCGGACATGCAGAGCAAACTCGACGACCTCACCGAAAGTTCCAAGGCAGCAGGTCTCAAAGTAAATGTCGGAAAGACAAAGTTGATGGAAATCAACACAGAAAATCCCTCCAGTTTCATGGTAGCTGGGCAAAAAGTTGAGAAAGTGGAGTGCTTCCAGTATCTTGGTAGCCAGATAACGCCTGATGGTGGTACCAGAAAAGACATCGAAACCCGGATCAGAAAGGCCCGTTTTGCATTTGCGAGTCACCGAAGTATCTTGGTGGCCTGGCAACTGGATCTCAAATGAGGAACTTCATCGCCGGTGTCATCAAAGGGCGCTAGAAATCGAGATTCGGGAACGTAAGTAGAGATGGATTGGGCACACGCTGCGAAAAGATGAAAACGAGATTTGCAGAGAGGCGCTAGATTGGAATCCAGAAGGGCATCGAAGAAGAGGCAGATCCAGAAACTCGTGGCGGCGAAGCCTAGCCACTGAAATCCGAACTGTCGACGAGAATCTTGACTGGGATCAGATGAAGACGCTGGCTCCGGATCGTCAACAGTGGAGTTCTTTTATAACGGCCCTATGCACCGGAGGATCGGCGCGGGATCATTAAGTCAGTAAGTTTAAGCATTTTGGTACCAAAACGTCAGTGTGGTACTAAAATGTCAGTTTGGTTATTTTCGTTTCTTTCAGCCTCTTGGGTACAACACTTCGGAAGCGATTGAATTTTAATACCCAAGAGACTTAACCAACCCAGATTCTTGTAGGCAACACGAGGATGTTGGCCTACAGAAAAATTCACCGGTTTTCACCGGTTGAACGGACCAAATCCCTATCGATTTTTACCCAAGGTTTTTGTATCTTGGTTGGTTCAACCAACTAAATCGCAGATTTCAGATCTAAGTTCTCCAAATTCTCGGGTCGCTGTATCAGTTGAACTTATCAAGACGAGATGTGCAAATAAGAAGCATTCTTGCGTTTGGAATGCTTTACCCAAAGTTATAAAGCTAGAAGGTTACCTGACTTCTTTTGTAAGTTTTGTTTAATTAACAGAAAAAGACTTTGGACTTTTAAGTGTTGAGGCATAGTGCACTAAAGATTTCACATAACAGGAAGTTCAACAATATTTCCAAAGTTTTTAATAGTAGTCCAAGTAAAGATACCCCTTTCAGCTTAAAATTTCTATTTATTATTGAAAATTGTTTTTTATTTTTATCTGTGCTTTAGGAGAGGTAATTTATGTAAAACAAGCTGACATGGTAAATTTCGTTTAATCTTTATAAATGTTGAACTTAATCTACATGACCTTAACTTCTCCTTGAATGTGTCTACATTTTTCTGAATACCTATCGTATTAAAATTGTTCGAATTGTGTGCCATTTTAGTATGATTTTGTATGGGGGCCCCCTTTCCAAAAAAATGAGAGATTCTCTGACCCGAAAAACCGTCGAATTTCAAAATTTGTTCATTCCGACCGTCCGTTTATACGTGATGGTGTTACAAAGAAAATGCTTCCATTTTTATGAATAAGATACTTCTCTTTTAATAAAATTTTAAAACAAAAATGTTGAGAATTATATACGATCTACGATCTGAACAGATAGTTATTATTAAAATTTCAATCTTAAATAATCCTTGTTCTTAATAAACATCATCCGAGCAGCCAAAAGAATTATTGGCTGTAGGGTAAATGATCTTGAGCGGAACTAGTCAAAATCTGATCTTGAGCGGAACCATTTACTTTTTCTAAGTTCTAGGCAATGAGTGTTTATGAATCTTACCAAATTGTTAAAAAAACACTTTTTCAAGATCTTTTCATACAAGCATTGACATTTTTGTGTAAATTTATTAACTGAAATAATGTTATTAGAAGATTTAAAAACATACCCATTTCTGCTGCAATTTTCATAAATCTACGCTGACTTTGAACGTCAAATTATGTCACCCTTGATCGTTGTAAACTGATTCTCAATGATTAAAATGGTAGAAAAACTCATAAAAAAGCATTATTCGGGTTTTTGTAACAAGTTTTCCATCAGAATATCAATAAATAGCGTAGTTTTTAAAAGTAAAATATGATCTTGAGTGGAACCATCTTTGATCTTGAGCGGAACTACTAGCTTCCGAAATAGACCGCTAGGTGCGCTGCCTTATGCCTAATGTCTCACACGCAGTTTTTACCCCTGAATGTATGCAGCACATTTGTATATTTCTTATTCTATCAACTTTAGGGAAAGAAAAAAATGTAAAATAAGGTTCGAATTGAACAAAAACTAATTAATTGGTGACACAGCGTACCAAACAAGGTACACAATCTTTCTTCAGAGGGACGACGAGAAGGAGAAGAAAGGCTTTCATACATATTTTTGGCATAATTCGAGAACTAATGAAGCCAATAAAGTTAAGTCATTATTTCAGAATAAGAATCAATCTTCATTGCCATTACTATTCGTACTTTATGAAGTAGCTTTCGTGTTTTAGATGTTCGCATTCAAATTAAAAACGATATACTACTTAATAAACAAAAATTCAAATTGTTTTTTACACCCATTCTTTCAGTTTTACAAAGTGTAGCAAAGCACACCGGGTTAGCTATTTTATAATACTTCACGATTCAATTGGTGGCCTGGTATTGAAAACCTATCCGATTCCCTTGTCCCTTGAGTTTACACTTGAGCTCGAACTGGAAATCGGTTTTAGAAATAGTTTTTTTTTATCAATTGAGATAAATAATTAATGTTTCCATAAATTTTTAATATAAATAAATGTTAACGTGATTCATAAGAAACTGGAATTTGCAATGAACTTTATTCTATGAATGAGTTGCTTACAGCAAGGTTGTCGAAATCACAGTAAAATCTGTTATTTCACAAAATTTTGAGGAAACTTTTATCACAGCATCTGTGTCACAGAACACGATTTTTTTTAAATATTTACAGATTTCACAGAATTTTTGAACTCCGAATGAATTTCCAAAATTATAATTTTTTTGGTCAATATAAAATTAAGGTTTCTTACTTTGAATTAGAAAACTATGAAAAGATTTTCAACGTAAACTGATTTTTCCCAACTAAAATATAAAAGAAAAAGTATGAAAAGACTTTCAACGTAAACTGATTTTTCCCAACTAAAATATGAAAATGACCCAATTTATCATGAATTTTCAATAAAATTAAAGGAATTAAGGGAATAGGGATTAAAAAAAATAAGATTTTTTTCTCAAAACCATTGATTCAGAGCAATGTACAGTTTTTTTTTTACCAAATCTGTAATTTAAGGCATCTTCTTTTGTTTTACTAACTTTGTCGTTACCTTCAAAAGTTGTTCGGGGCAGTATGATCCTAAACACGCTCATTCAAAAAATCAATCAAATATACTAACGTATTTAATTTTTGAGATTGAAAAAAACTAAAATTTGAGTTTAGAGAATCGATTCTTTCAAAATAGAATACAGTGCATCAAAGGGAAAATTGGACTTTTTTTAAGCAAGAAATAAATTTTAACGGATATTTTGAGAACAGCTTTGGAACGCAGAGTTTCTTTTTTTCACGTAAAAACATTAATTTTTGAACTTTAAAATCTTCAAAGATGAAATTTAATTGAAGTTTTCACAGTTACACAAGTATTAGGAATAAGAGCTATTAAAGATGTTGACAGAAGAAAATGGTTCCGCTCAAGATCATATTTTAGTTCCGCTCAAGATCAGCGTGGTTCCGCTCAAGATCAGAATTCTTACTTCAGTAAAACAGCTCTAGAGTTATTAGGATTTACTCTAAAATATTTTCAAAATCATCATTAGAAAGCAGAAACCAAGATCTATCCGCTGAGCAGAAAATTTTTTTGTTCGGTTAAAATCCAAAGCCATACCGCTTGGTCAACTGTTCCGAGTTGCGTCGAATTTAGCCAATTGGTTCCGCTCAAGATCATTTACCCTACCATGAATCGCCAGACCGTCTGGCGGATTCTAATCGACCTCCTTTTTCTACTCTCGTTTACACTGCCGAGGAAAAGCAGAGAGCAAAGTTGAAGTAAAAAGATTGATTTTAAAGACCATTTAGTTTAGCTGACCTGAAGCAAAGGACTGGAGCAACAATCAAATCACATACAAACGGACCGTACCGACTTTTTGGAACCAAAACGTTAGTTCCCATTCGATTTCAATGACATTTTGGTATCAAAACGTCAGTGTGGTACTAAAATGTTAGTTCGGGAATTTGCTTTCCTTACAGCCCCTTGACCTGAAGAGCTTTTTTTAAGCCATTTCAGCCATTTGATACTTTTAGAACTTGCTTTTGAAATTTTGATTTCCTCGGTTCATTTCTTCAAGATCTCTGTCGGAACGGAAGCAAAAACTTGCAAGTTTGAATTTATTCAGGTAGCTTGGTGTCTGCTGTTTCGGGATAATGTGGCGTTTTGGACGCTACTGAGGGCTGACTTTCATGGAAAGGTTAATGCAATGGGCTGCGCTCCGGGAGCTGTAATTGATCTGCCATCCAAACTCATGCATGCATAAATGCAAACAAGCAAGTGTGTATTTATGCCAAGCAAATAAATGATGGCCTTGTGACATGCACGCCGTTTTTCCACGACACCATGTTGATATGAAGCTGGTAGGCTTTCCTACGTAGGGAACTTCCGATGCAGAGGGATTGTCCAGTGGATGGCGGCTTAGTGTTTGCAGAAAAAAGAATGGCTCAGCAATTAGTGCACCGGGAGGGCTTGTTTTTATGGAGCACATCAGAAGTGGAAAATTAATTTCCCTTCGCTTTGACGTAATTACAATTAAGATATGCTTACGTTAAACAAATAGCGTGTCGGCTTTAGCTGGCTTCAGTTGGTGTTTTTGTAGCTCTGTTTACATTCTTTCTCGCATGAACTGATCGCTTATCGATCCCTTCCGAGGGCCCCGGGGAAGGGCTGCAATTGTTATAAGTCATCCAGAACAGAACAGCGTGTTGAAAAAGAAAAAAAAAGAAGCGTGTTTAAAGGCAATTGTAATGAGAAGAACAAGTAGTTTAGAGCAAATTTTTGCCGGGTTAAATTAGAGGTTTAAAAATTGATGAATAATTCAAATATATAGCTGTTGAACAAAATGTTTTTTCGTGCCGGGCTGCATTCGTTTTCCTCCATTTAAAACGCGGTTGAACAGAAAACATCATTGAAATAGATTGAGCGAAAAGAAAACAGGTAGTTAAAATACAATAAGAACTATCATCCTTTCTTTACATGAGAACGAACAAATATTTTTATTACTCATAACGTTAATCACATGAAACTTCGTTATTCGCCTACAGAAACTCCTTCAACGCTCTTATAAGAGTATAAGAGCATTCCAAGAGATTCTATAGGGGGTTCCATTATGACGAATTAAAATGAACAGTATAGCACGATTTAGAATCGAATCCAGTTTTTCACTTTTAATATCTCTATAGTCTTCTTTTACAGTAATTCAATACAATATCAGATTCCAGCAAATTCTAAGCAAGTGATCAAATTTTGATCGAAGACTGATTATTAGCTTCAGCACAGGCTCATGTGGGACGATTTTAACCACAGTCCTTTGCAAGTTTTTGATAGAATCTGCAGGTTTTACATGTTTTCTCAAATACGGTTTAGAAATTACCCCCCAAAAATTTCAATCAGTCCCTTTTGAGGACAATTTGGCGGATTCAGCTCTTTCCGTACGATATGGAAATTGTTGAATTGATACTAAGCATTCGTATCCTTTGAGTAGTGAATGCCTCTTACTGCATGACTTTCCGGTCCAAAGTTTTGTTCGCCGGATCTGATGATTGCCCCGAATTTTTGACCACAAAGCTGCTTTCCTTTCCTTACATCCGGGTAGTATTTTGTACCGCTGAATTGCTTCTTTTTTCCATTGTACTTTAGTAAAGATAATATGATTGTAAAAGCACTGCTGGCATTAATATTCGAGCTACCAAGCTAAATGATGCATGACCATTACGTTCAAGCGAATCAAGAAAAACATTTCAAGGGATTTTCATCCTTTTAAATAATTAATCCCAAAAAAATGTATAGTGAGAATCGAACTCTTTGCAACATCTCATATCGGCTTGCCAGTCCAATAGGGTAACGGACTTATTTTGGACCGAGTACATATTTTGGACCACCTTGTAGCTTTTTGCCAGTATTTCTCTCATAAATCATGTTATTCATAAAAATTTTGAACATGTATAGTTAAAGCTACTTCTTCTGATCTAATATTTTATTTAAGTAAGCTGTTAATGAAGATAAAATTGAAAATAAAGTTTTGATTTTTCACAGTTGGACCGAATCAGGGCCATTTCAGGAGGACGTGGCATTATTGGAGTCAACTTTCAAGAGATTTGCTGCATAGCTGTGATGAATTTTACAAATACAAATATGTTTACAGCTATGATAAAATACGTGAAAACAATTTGGAAGTTCGAAACAGCAAAATAACTGGTTTTAATAGCAATTTGACCCATGTCGAAAATAGGTCCTACTTAATTCCTTACTTACTTATTTTGGACCACTCAACATATCCTGGGTATTAGACTTGCTGTTAAATGTTCATGAACGTAATAAGACGTTGTACGACGATATGAAAGATTTATGCACACTATTTCAATCACTTATTATGAAGAAATTTGGAATTAAAGCATGATTTTATTTAATCAACTCGCCAAAGCCCAAACTCACCATTAAACAAGGTTCACTTTAATCGGTATAAAACCAAGCCAATCATAGTTTTAACTTACTTTTTGTGCACTATGCTTTGAATCACGTTAATCTAACAATCTACATCAATGGCAATTGTTTGATAAGCAGTTGTTAAAAGCTACAGCTTAAATAAGCCTCAAAACATGAAAACTTGGACTTGTACCAATTTTTTATTAAGTCATTGTTTTTTATGCTTCATGAAAAAATTATTGAAAGATTCAACCATTTAGGATTGTCAGTAAAATGAGTGCATTCGGGATTGATTTTCGAGGAAAAACACTTGGGTGGGTAAACGAAACGAAATATAAAACCCGTCTAAAGGAGGGGTTTGGAAAAAACGACAACAAATCGGCAAATATGCAAAGAGTTTAATTTTGGTAACAGTTGAAATATCTCAGTTAATATTGGAACAATTTTATCAAATAATATATTCAATTATAGCTATATATGTTTCAAAACTTGGGAAAGGGTGGTTGAAATGTGTAAATTTTACAAGCGATAAAGTATTAAAAATCTAGTTTTTCAGCCCCTGTGGTTATGCAATTTAAAAAAAAACAATTGGAAAATTACTCCAACGATCAATTTTATCCTAGAACAAAGTTAGTATCAAACTTAAAACTGAATTTTTGTGAAAAAAAATCTGGCTTTTAGATGGCTAAAAAGATAGCATAAAACTCGCACATTTTTATCTTTTTGAATCTATCTACAGAACCGAAGTCAAACCAAATGCACTAAGGAAGGAAATCAAAATATTTATATATAGTATTGAACACTGCAGAACAAATTTCGTCGAGATTTCAGTGTGCTATGCACACTATACAACAGAGAAATTTTACAGTTTTTACTCCATTCTTATCGAACAAACAAAACTTGACTAGTTTATTACAATAAAAAAGACAAAAAGGGAAATGAGATGGGAATCGGAAATAAGAAACTGTTTTCTATTGCCGGACGGTGTACAAGCTCAGTTCACCTTGGCTGGTGGCTTCATTCCGTCTATTGGAAACAAACTTTTTTTTTTACTAATGCCAGTTTTAATACACACACAGCACTCTGTTCGTCATTCGACAATATTTTTACTGGCTGATTTTCTCCATCCTTCTTTGTCTTGTGATAGGATATGAGATATTTTTGATTTTGTTTCTTCCAGACATTTGCAATGCGGTTGCGCTGGGAGGACGATGCCAGTAATCACACCGGCGATGAAGTTCCTCGTTCGAGATCCAGTTGCCAGGCCACCAAGCGCGGATGACATTCCGCAGGCAGCGGTTTACAAATCCTTGCAGTTTTCGCCTCGTTACCACACATGTGTACCAAGTTTCGCACCTGTACAGCAATACGGATTTGAAGTTTGAGTTGAAGATTCGGATTTCGTTCGTAGAGAGATCTGGCGTGACCGCCAGATGTTTCGGAGACTCGCAAACGCAAATCGGGCCTTTCTGATCCGGGTTTCGATGTCTTTCCTGTTACCACCATCAGACGTTATCTGGCTTTTGGAAGCTCTCCACTTTCTCAACTTGTTGCCCAGCTACCATGGAACTGGAGTGATTTCCTGTGTTGATCTCCATCGACTCGGTCTTTCTAACATTGACTTTGAGACTTGAGCCTTGAAAGTTTCGGTGCATATCCGGTTGTATTTGGGCGAGCAAAACAATATCGTTAGCCACGTCAAGGTCGATCAGTTGCTCCATTGTTGAAGGATTCCACGGCAATCTCCGGTTCGGTGCACAGTCGATCGATCCAGTCAGAATCTCATCCATTACGATTATAAAAAGTAGCGGTGATAAGATACATCCTTGTCTCACTCCAGCAGTTACCGGGACCCGTCGTCGCCTTAGAGCCGCCCAGATGTTTTCATGGTTGAGTCGGTCGAATGCTTTTTCGAAATCAACGAACACCAGCAGAAGGGAGTCCTGGAATTCGTTGATTTGTTTCAGTATGATTCGTAGCGTTGTGATGTGGTACACAAATGATCGTCCGGATCGGAATCCAGCTTGTTGCCGTCGTAGTGTAGCGTCGATTTTCTCCTGGATCCTGTTCAGCACTCTGTCAGGTCTCCTTTTCTCGTGACCTTTACGAGGATACCCTGCATCCAGTCGGCCGGGAATGTTGTAGTATCCCAGATGTTAGCGAAAAGACGGTGCAATATTTGTGCTGACAAGGCAGGGTCGGCTTTCAGCATTTCAGCAGAGATTCAATCGATCCCAGGTGCTTTGTTGGATTTCATGTTTTTGATTGCCGCTTCTATTTCAGCCAGCGAGGGCGCTTCCGAGTTGACGCCATTTATGCGGCTTACTGTTGGCGCTTTGAGCTGCGGGTTCTGTTGGCCATCGCTATTCGTGACTCGGAGGAGTTGTTCCAACTTGGAACTTCCAAGTGCTCAGTCCATCATTTTTTTTTTGGTTTCGATTATAGTCGTTTTACCATCATTATGGCATTCGCGACATAATCAACGTTACAGTTGGCGGATTGTTATTGAAAAACCTATCCGGTTCAACTGTGTTCGATATTTACTCTTGGGCTCGAACTCGCGGACATCTGCTCAGGAGACAACAGACTTGCCAACTGAGCTATATCGCAAGCCCTGCTCAGTCCATCGTTTGAGCTGATCTGTTCGATCGATCAATAACTGACCTCCTCGGTCTTCCAGCGGCATTCTTGCATTAGTACTTGCACTACTGAGGCGGCGAGAGAGAGAATGTAATTTCCGAGGTTTATTGAATTGTATGTTAAAAAAATAATTACGATTTTCCATGCCCTACGGAAAGATCGTTCATTGAATGACCGATTTAGAACAACACAAATCTGTCCAGCTGAATATGCAGAACAATATTTTACGATCGATGGCGGAATGCAGCCAGGACCTAAACCTTTAGTATGGTAAACAGCGGACAACTTTTCGTAAACATCTTGTTTAGAGAGTACAGTAAGGGCAAATTTATGGCATAGAAAGGCAAGAAGGCAAACACACTTAGGAAAAAGTTAGCAAAGCGGATACTCTACTCTTCCGAAGCAAAACGGATACTAATAAAGCACTCCTATTGAGACTAGAGAACGAATATTCGGCTCTGCGTAATTCCACCTTTGAACGATAAAGCATGGATCACCAAGAATCTGGACGCACTGTTTATTATACCGTTGCGCTCCTAGTTGTTGGATCTGGAATGTTTTGACAGTACTTTGTTCGGAAATGTTTCCTCTGTGAGTGCTGAAAATTTCATTACGATTCGTTTTGTTCCAAAAAAGTTACACGTGATGGAAGCCGCGAGACGACAATAAATTTTGAACACCCACGTTAAAAACCGACATAGTCGGGTTTAAAAAATCGCGAAATCATTGAAAATGCTCAAATCAACCGTGTGCAGCGTTCTCAAACGTTTCCGTGAGATGCATACTATCGATCGGCAGGTTCATTCCAAGCGTTATAGTGGACTAAAAAATCAGAAACTGCATTTGAAGGTGTTGAGAACGATCAAGGCAAACACAGGGTAGTTGGACTACGACATCGCCAAGAAATTCAACGCGGACCGGTGCACAGTGGTTTAAAACTCGAAAAACGTGATCATGGGCTTTTTGATGTCTTAGATGTCAAAATAGCTTAATGGCATGTTCTACAATGTTTCATTATTTTTAATTGCGCATATTTTGCCATTATTATTTTTCTGATCAATTCACCTAAAAGTGAGATATTTTTTTTATTTTTTGAATTTGTCATCCAATCAAAATTATGTGTTCAGAAAACTTGTAGACAATACAATTTTAAAAAACTTTGTAAAAGACTTTGAAGCTCTATCTCTCAAAACAACAGATTTATAAACATTTTTCTAAAAACTAACCTCAAAAAACGAAATTTTCGTTTAACTTTTTTCAAAGCGACTTTCGAGTCTTACTTTTTATGAGAGAGTTGTAACAATTGTAAAAGTGCACAACTTCATTGAAGGTGACAAGTTTCTATCTTGACGTTAAATGGTACTTTTTGTGTAGTTACGTTTTAAAATTGCATATTTTCATTGATCCATATCTCTAAAAGTTGCAAACTTATGAAAACATAATTATATGCATTTGAAAGGCACATTCTTGAGCTTTAATGAACATATAATTTCATTTGTATGTATCAGGTTTTACTACTAAAATCATTTATCTGAAAGATGGTAGTTTTGAAGTTTTTGTTAAGCCAGCCTGGCAAACTCTTGCTTTTTAGCAAAAGGAAGGATGAAATCTTTTTTTTTTTCTATTCCTAGCGTTGACAAGTGAAGACGATAGTTCTTAATTTGTTAGGATTGAAGAGTTGGCTCTGTCTAGAAGCGTTAGTTCCATTATAGTTAGTAAATCATTTATCTGAAAGAAGGTAGTTTCGAAATAATGGGCATTTTGCGTATTTTATCAACACACATGTTTAAAAAATGTTGCCCTTTTAACACGAAAGTGGCATAGATGCATGATTTTGTAACCTTTAATTTTCATGGCTATCTTTAAGGTTTTTTCTTTATTTATAAAGTTTTATTTTTGGTTAAATAGTTGTGTAAGAGAGTAAATTAGAATGAAATATTAAAATTAATATTCATGATCTTCTTCTTCTAATTGTTCTAAATCAAGCTTTTTTTTTTGCATCGGTAACAAAAGAAAAATGTGGTCTTGGTTTAGATTTTCTTAGGCTCGTTTTAAGAGGGTCCGAAGATTCGAGCATCCGGTGCATAAGGTCGATGTTTGTTGCTTGCCTTGAAAATTTTCGAGTGTGATGTTCTCTAAAATTTCAAATATCCTTATTCCTAGACTCTTGAGCGTCTTCGGATAATTGCCCAAAGGGTATTAAAAAGTGTATCAAGATTTGAGCCCCATGAAATAAAATTTTGTGAACTGCTGCGGGTATATATGTAATACCACGGATACAAATGGACTAGTTTCATGGCCGTTTCCTTAGAAAACTTATCGAATTTTTCCACATTTATTTTCTGGCCAGAAGCCAAAACTAGCAGAATAGCACCGCATCGTTGGATGACTTCCAAATCTATACCCTTAATATTAAAAGTTAGTACAGAAAAAACAAATCGTACTCTATAAGTACCATTGATTTCTGCAGATTTTTCAGATTCTTGAAAAAAAAATGCCTTGCTGTATTGCCATCAGGTTTTTCAGATAAATGATTTACTAACTATAATGGAACTAACGCTTCTAGACAGGGCCAACTCTTCAATCTTAACCAATTAAGAACTGTTGTCTTCACTTGTCAACGGTAGGAATAGAAAAAAAAGAAGATTTCATCCTTCCTTTTGCTAAAAAGCAAGAGTTTGCCAGGCTGGCTTAACAAAAACTTCAAAACTACCATCTTTCAGATAAATGATTTTAGTAGTAAAACCTGATACATACAAATGAAATTATATGTTCATTAAAGCTCAAGAATGTGCCTTTCAAATGCATATAATTATGTTTTCATAAGTTTGCAACTTTTAGATATATGGATCAATGAAAATATGCAATTTTAAAACGTAACTACACAAAAAGTACCATTTAACGTCAAGATAGAAACTTGACACCTTCAATGAAGTTGTGCACTTTTACAATTGTTACAACTCTCTCATAAAAAGTAAGACTCGAAAGTCGCTTTGAAAAAAGTTAAACGAAAATTTCGTTTTTTGAGGTTAGTTTTTAGAAAAATGTTTATAAATCTGTTGTTTTGAGAGATAGAGCTTCAAAGTCTTTTACAAAGTTTTTTAAAATTGTATTGTCTACAAGTTTTCTGAACACATAATTTTGATTGGATGACAAATTCAAAAAATAAAAAAAATATCTCACTTTTAGGTGAATTGATCAGAAAAATAATAATGGCAAAATATGCGCAATTAAAAATAATGAAACATTGTAGAACATGTCATAAAGCTATTTTGACATCTAAGGCATCAAAAAGCCCATGATCACGTTTTTCGAGTTTTAAACCACTGTGCGGTGCACCGTCAGAAGGATTAGTCTGCGCGAAGGAATACGATCCTATCGGGCCAGTAAGCAACCAAACCGGACATTGAAGCAGAATTTGGTAGCCAAAGGACGTACCCGGAAGTTTTACAACAAGATTCCAGCGAAGTACGACGGATGCATCCTCATGGATGACGAAACGTACGTGAAGATGGATTTTGGGCAGCTTCCTGGCCAAAAATATTATAAAGCCACTGCAGTGGTGCACTGCACTGGTCGGGGTGATATCCCCGCCAAGTTCAAATTCGTTTTTGCCGATAAGTTGGCATGAAAGTATTTGATCTGGCAAGGTATTTGCAGCTGCGGACGAAAAACCCCGGTTTTTGTGAAAAACAAGACCATGGACTCCGAAATGTATAAGGAGGAGTGCCTTAAAAAACGTTTTTTTTTTCGTACATTAGATCTCACAAAAAACCAGTAAAGTTTTCGCCAGATTTGGCAAGCTGCCACTACAGCAAAGAGGTATTACGGTGGTATCGGGACATCGGGTAGATTTTGTCGAAAAGGACATCAACCCACCCAACTGCCCTCAATTCCGCCCTATCGAAAAATTGTGGGCAATTGTCAAGCAGAAGATGAAGAAGAATAATAGGACGACTCGGGAAGCAACAGAGATGAAGAGATTGATGGCCGCTGAGGTCAGTTTATAGGGTGTTCAAACTTTGATGAGTGGTTCTAGACGAAAAGTTCAAAATTACATAAAAAAAAACATCGAAATATTTATTTTCTTATTTTTCCTTTGAAGTACAATAAAAACCCTACATTTTGATTACAAAACATTTTTATTTCGTTTAACATAGCTCCGAGATAGACCCGTTGCTTCATGATCCATGCTTTACATCCAGAATATTGAACGTGGTATAAAGCAAGATCCCTCTACTTTTTGGAAGTATATCAATAGCAGCCGCCTCACAAACATTTTTCATTCTGGGGAATACTCATTCTGGGCAAAAGTTTTCGAGTTAATGGGATACAATAAAAAAGTACATGTGTTTGTAAAATACAAACAATTCACATACACTCATACCTACATTACTTATTTGGTGTTTTGTTAAGCGGATGATGCGACTATTTGTATAATGTAACAATCAAAATAAATAAAAAACTTTCGTCATTTGAGAACCAAGTCAGTTTTTTTAACTCTATCTGTAAATTGAAAGAGAAGATTGCCGTTTTTACTGAGAAATCAAAAATACAGGAACTATAAAGCTGTTCCTCTTAAAAAATTATTCTAGAAAATACGTACTCCCGTTAAAAATAGGGATGCCCACTTTGCCCTGGTTATGTCTCGTTATGCCATAATCTCTCCTATCGGCCTTATCATAATGAAGATTTTGTCTCCTGAATCATATTTCAAAATAACAAATCACTCTGCAACTTAACGGATTGGACTAGATTTCGGCACAAATTAAAACGCTAAGCTCGTTTACCACCCGACTGATAAGTCGTACTTTAAAAATACTTCCCACTTATCAGCCAACCAGAAAAATGCCTGGCTTCCGTATGTTTATTAAATTTAAGACAACACCACTGGAACCTATTAATCTGTCGGAACCACCAAACGGCAACGTTGATGATACAGTTGGTAGCCTGCTGGACAAATTTTCGGGCGAGTTAGAATAGTTGTCCTCACTGATTGTGGCTGATCCTGATCCTCTTTCGGTAGCTCCAACTCCAACAGCTTACCCGATGATGTTGATGATGAGTGATCGGGTCCATTGATTCGAAAGCCGCACCCAGGCGTTGACGCAATCGAGAGAACGACGACGCAAACGCAAACGATTTTCACTACTAGTCCTATCTTCATAGTTGATTCGCATTGACTGTGCGGTTGGATCGAATCGCACTGCACAAACTTGAAATAGGCGGTTCTTCATCAACACAGTATTAAATAATGCTGTATTTTTACATGTTTTTACCTGCGATTAGTTAGAATTAGTTTTTTTCTACTAATTTTTCATGACTTTTGTAAATCTCGAAAAGAAAAAAATACCATTGTAAATATACATGACTTCTTTTTCAGTTTTGAATCACTATTTTATCAATTGCTGCCATCCACTTCAAGTCGAATCGGCTGCTTACCGGTCGGCCGTTTGGTGTCTGTTATTGAAACGATTCTGCTATACATCGTTTCATACAAGAAACATGCAAAACTACAGCAAATTTACACGAATGAGGAAACACATGGTTTTTCCCAAGCTGCGTTATAGTAATGCAAACACATTTGGCCGAATTTCACCAGAAATCAAATTGTACATGTCTCTTAAAGCTAAGATTTTTTATCTGTGTACGAGTACTACGATTATTTTTTTTGTAATGCAATCTCATCCGTCCAAAAACTGAAGGTCGAGTTCCGCCTTGGTTCAGATTAATTAATCAGTTTTTTTGTATACGAGTACAGGGCAAGGTTGCCGAAAAAAATTCTGTATTTTTGACAAAAAAAATTTTCGAATTCTATGATTTGAACCTAAAATTCTGTGACGGTTTTCTGTGACGCTGTTTCTATGAATTTCATTGGAAAATTATGTCAAACATCATCAAATCTAGGTTTCTTACAGTTTTAATTGAAAAAAAAAATCTGCCTACATTACCTTGTTTTCATATTTTCATGAATAATTGTTAGAAATAAATAGTCGAAAATGACAAAAAAATGTATTTTTGGACATCTGTACAAAATTTAGAAAATCTGTTAAATTTGTGAAAATTTTCAAAATTCTGTGGTCTGTGACACAGATTCTGTGACGAAATTTAGCTCAAAATTCTGTGATGATACAGATTTTTCTGTGATTTCGGCAACCTTGGTACAGGGTGCACCATCACGATGTATCCAAATCGATACAGACCAAAAGAACGCGCTGAAATTGCAGTGCTTTACACCGATAACGATCGTTCAGTTCTAAAAACTGTGCGTGCTTGTTTAAAAAATCATTATATCAAAATATGTTGAAGAACTTTAAGCTAGTCTACGAGCTGAATTCGCCAATGGAATGCAAGCAGAATACCCGCAAAAGAGCTATTTTTTTGCTTATCAATCATCTACATTCTGATGGCGCACCCTGTTTATCTGCGAAAATGATGAATGAATTATAACTGTTTATAACTTCTAATTAAGTAACGAAAAGATTAAGATTTTATCCAGATACTAGCAGACCCGGTAAACTTCGTCTTACCATTTTAAACTTGGCGTCTATTTCAATTTTTTTTTCACTGTTTGACTTAAAAAAAGCATCAAATCTTGAGTTGTTAATCGTCTCGCTTTCTTGAACATGTCCTAGTTTTTAAACATATCCATCTTTTCCGTTTGCTCGAATTGGCCTGCTCAATTATATTGGAATCAAATCGAGGAATTTTAACTCAATTCTACGGGTCTTTTAACTGATTATTAAAAAAATATCTCCAATAAATTTTACATACATCTTACATGAATCCTTTTCATTTACATTTCTTTGATTTGGATGCTTTGAATATTGCCGAATGATATCAGGTATCAGCTTCCCGTTGCAAATTCGATTTTTTCAGCATTCAACGTTACCATCAAACTTGGCAAACTTCATGCTAAAAAAAAATCCACTCTTTATAACTTGTTCCATAAATAACATATGTTGATTATATCTATGTTTCATTTATTGTATACAATTTAATTGATTGACTCCGCTTTGCTCGAGTTCACTTTAAGCTTTAAATCGAAATAAAAAGTTTCTCATTTATTGGAGTTTATTGCATATGAAACTTTATGGAAGAAGAATTTTGAATATCGGGACAATTTTTGGAGTGTTTACTCAATATTCTGCCTAGCGCAGCACTTTTAGCTCCCAAGTAGCTTTTGATGGTAGATTTTTTAGAACTGAAGAAATAAAAACATAAGAGATGACTTTTTTCAAACCATTTTCAAGCAGCTTAACTTTCCTCACATTTGGAAGCAGTGGTTATATTTTCATCAAAATCATGTCCAAAAAAAGGTTCGCCCTTTTTTTTTTAGCAAAAATGCTAATTAAATCAAGAAGTTAATATTCAAAGAAATTTAATTTGGTTTTGAAAGGAGAGAAGATATGATTAAATTTTTTGTTATTCAACCGAATTAAAGCATTTTTATCTTCTTTTTTATCCTTAAATACATACCTGCCAATTTAAACCATTGTTGTCTGATTTAAAATTTTCCTAAACAGTGTTGAAGGTGATTTGCGATTCTGTTTAAGATTATGTGATATTTTCAAGATTCAATAAGATTTAATTGAAACGCAGGTTATAAAAAATTCAAAACATAAAAAAGAACTAATCTTTCAAGGCTACGATAGTTTCATGAGTTCATTTTTTTTTCTGGAAATTTTCATTTAAATTTACCTCGACATTTAAAAATTTTAAATATCCGTTCAGATTGAACACTCGGGATACCCTATCTGACTATTTTAGAGAAAAACTGGAATATGTTTCATGACTTAAAGGCGCATTGCCACTTGTTTCACCGTGTGAAATGACAGGAGTAAATATTATTTTCAACACTTTTAGGTCATAACAAAATCTTATCAAAAAAAAAAAAAATCAGCTTCTGCTATAAAAAAATTATGCTTCTGGAATATCAATCACGAAAAAAAATGCCAACAAAAAATCGGATCTAAAGTCTCACCTACGTAACCAAAATATGTTAAACAAAAACACACATTTATGTTAAGTACGTACTTGAATTCTGTGTAAACAAACAGGGAACCTGTAAACAGTTTTTTGGTGAAAGATTTAAAAAAAGTTAAGATTATTTAGTCAGATTGTTTATTTGGGCCCAACCATTTATAAATTTAGAAATCATGTATACATTTTTTGTAAATGTTGAACGTTTGCACTTCTTTGCATTCGGCCTTCAAATGAACATCAATCTTATATAATCCATTTTAAAGGACAGGCTCTTGTTCAGTTCATGTGACTGTTAATTTGCAACGGATTTTGTAGTTGTTCTATAAATTTAATGGCGCATGATACAACTTCTGTGAAGTACATTTGTACATGTTTGAAAAATATTTCTAGCGGATTATAAACCAAGTCTTTCCACTTTTCTTTTTTCAAATGTCCGCAAAGAGTCATACCATTATTTCATACGCATCAGTACTAAATTCATATTATTTAGACAACAATTCCTTCTTGAAATAACACGAATTGATGTTTAATTTTTTCAAATCGATTGAATGGTTTTGATTTGATCGGCAAAATATTAATCTGGGTCACATCTGGGCGTCATTCATTACTACATATGTGCTGTACAAATGATCTAGGAATCAAGAAGAAAAAACACATCTAGGCTTCATGTGGTCACCACATGCATCGAAATTATGCTTGGTTGAGAAATGCGCGCCCAAATATTTCCACTAAACAGTATGCTATGCCATAGTTACTAACCTCCTACGACGTTTGCTTGCGACGCCTCGACCTTGGAGACGAAAAACAAACCGCCCGCCCGGCGCCCAAAGTAAAGAAAATCTCGAAAAAATTGAAGGCCATGACTTTAATTTGATTCAATTTATCACAAATTTAATGATTACGGACAATTAATGCGACTTTTTGTTGTTTTTATTCGATATAAACCGATTCGCATGCCCACAGAATATTCTAAAAATAATTTCATTTGAATCGGCTGGGTCATTTCGGAGGAGTAGTACTACAAACACCGTTACAAGAGAATTTTATATAATAGATGAAAGAATATTCTCCAAACTGGGTAGTATAAGAAGCATTTTCGATTTTTTCCACGATACAGTTTCGGTGATTTTTTTTGTCTTTATTTAAGAGGTTTTCAGCCACAGGCTGGTTCACCTCTGCTTTCGGTGAATTTAACTGCTACTATGCTACATATTATAACAGCTACATAACAGTGATTGTAGCCGAGAGCTACATTTCGCAGGCGTACCCCAATTTGTGGCCCGCGGAGCTTGATAAACTTTATTATTTAAGGCAAACTTATCTATATATATAAAAAGCAGTTTCTGTATGTTTGTTTGTTTGTTTGTTTGTTTGTTTGTCCTCCATGGACTCAGTCGTCTTAAGAGCTAGAGAGCTGAAATTTGGCATGGATGCTCATTAGGACCAGGAAGGATGAAAAATGTTTTCAGATTTTCGGAAGACGTCTTCTGAAGGGGGTCGTCCATACAAGACAAATATTGTTTTCGCGATATTGACGTTACTTTTCGTCGGATCGTGTTGAAAATTTGCACATGAGTGTTTTGATAGACGAGCAATCGATTTCAGGTGTCATATTTTGTGTAAGGGGTCAGCCAAAGGGGTCGTCCATATTAAATATTTACTGTTTTTGTGATATTGACGTTATTATACATCGTATTCAGATGAAAATTGGTACACGATAGTTTTGAGTGACGTGCAATCGATCTCAGGTATCAAATTCAGTGTAAGGGGCCGGCAAAAGGGGCCGTCCATATAAATTTTTCAATATCTTAGTGATATTGACGTTTTTATACATTGGATTGGGATGAAAATTTGAACATAGGAATTATTAGGGACAAACAATTGATTTTACTTTTCAAATTACAAACAGGGGTCGGCCAATGGGGTCGTCCATATTAACTATTTTCTGTTGATGCGATATTATCGTTAATATACATCGGATTCAGATGAAAATTGGTACACGAGAGTTTTGAGGGACGAGTAATGGATTTCAGGTATAAAATTCAGTGTAAGGGGCCGGCAAAAGGGGTCGTCCATATTAACCTTTAAATATTTTTGCAATATCGTCGTTATTTGACATCGGATTGGAATGAAAATTCGCACACGGTAGTTTTCGGGGACGGGCAATTGATTTCAGATGTCAAATGTTTCACCAGGGGTCGACGAAAGGGGTCGTCCATATTAATTAATTTTTCTCTGTTTTAAGCAATACTGACGTTATTATGCAATGGATTGCTTTGAAAATTTGCACACGATAGTTTGAAGGGAAGGGCAATCAATTCCAGATATCAAAGATTATATTAAAGGTCACCGAAACGGGTTTAACTTTTTAGGCAATAATTGCGTGGTAATGCAACGATCGAGTCGAAATTTATACACGTGGTTTTTTACCTCGGTAAATTGATTCCTGATTTCAAATTAAGTAGCAGACAATAGAAAAAGTGATCGTTTAATATTTTTGCAATTATCACTTAACAATGAATCCGAAGTGCATCTGGAAAATGCTTGGCAATAGACTTTCATTCAATCTGTTCTTGACACATTCAAAGTTCAAAGCGAAACGGAGTTCGTATGGGATCAGCTAGTACTTTATAGAAACAAGTAAGATCTTAATATTTATGAACTCCCTATAAAATGACAATATTTCAAAAAGTTCCTTCGAAATTTTCCTTCTTCAGAGTTTGGATCAGAAAAATTATTCGTAATTCTGGAGGTTATAATTGGTCGCAGCGTTCAACGTATAATTTTTTTCAATTGCTTGAAATATATCACCAATATGGAGGTGGATAAATACTTTGAGTGACACGATGTTGGAATGACATGATGTTGGAATTTGAAAACAGATTTCAATATTTTGGAAAGCATCGTATGCTTTTCTATGCATTAACAGCACCGTTTCCGTTTAAGTAAGCCTATCGCCAGGATCATTATGAACGAAACTCTGTGAAATGTGCTATCCCAAGTAACACAGATTATGCCAACTAGCATTAGGAAGTTTTATTATGGTTTAATTACAGCATTTTTTTGTGCAGCTCGTTTTATGACGGTTTTATTATGGTCATGCAGAATGCTTATATTTTTTTTCGACCATATGTTTGCAGATGGTTTTGAAAACGCTAATAAAACTTTTATTAAACATACTGTTTTAGTTATTTTGAAAGAGTTATGAATGCTTTTTTAAAACTATAATAAAACACAAACTTAGAAGTTTGCTCCAAGCTTTCTTTTGCATGTTCTATAATAGCACTCAGTGCCTGATTATTAAACCGCCATAAAACTTAGTGACAGTTCTCGATCAAAATGTCAAAACAGGACACGCTCAGATTAGATAGCACATATTTGAATTGGAACTCCCATTTTTACACATTTTTGGTAAGTTATGCGTGTTGGTTTTGAGTTTAAATTAAAAAAATACATCTTTGAAAACTTGAAATCACCGAAAGTGGTATGAATATCTTTACAATATGAGTATTGAGTGAAAGGGCCCAAATAGTAGGAAAAAAAATTGTTGCTTGACGCCATCATTAATTCAAGATGGCGGCTTCCTCTTTTATTTTCAAAGCTGAAAATTACTGAAAATAACGTGAAACCTTCACAATATGGTTATAAGGTGAAAGTAATAATATGGTTATAAGGTGAAAGTAAAGTCAAATTTCGTTGCCCGTCGCCATCTTAAATCCAAGATGGCGGCTACCACTCAACTTAAAAATACTGTAAATGACTGAAAATCGCATAAAACCCATATTATAGGGGTATAAGTTAAAAGAAATCAACCGGTAGAAATTGAATTACGCTATCTTACGCCATCTTGAAATCCAAGATGGCGGCTTCCGCTAAACTTTAAAATGTAGTGAATGACTTAAAATGACATGAAACATGAAACCCAAATTGGTAGTGGGTGAAGGGGTTTACGAGTAGAAGTCGAATATTGCTATCTTACGCCATCTTGAAATCCAAGATGGCAGCTTTCTATAAACTTAAAAAATGCTCTAAATCATTGAATATCGCATGAAACCTCCAAAATATGGATATTTGTCAATTGGGATAAGCTATAAAAAGTTTATTTTTGCATTCTGACGCAATCTTGAAATCCAGGATGGTGGCTTCAACTGAACTTAAAAATACTGTAAATGAATGGAAATAGCATGAAACTCCCAAATATATTGTATTGGGTGCTAAGGCTAAATGATAGAAGTCAAATATCTCTTTTCGCGTTTCTCTAAAAATCTGTAAGTGACTGAAAATCCCACAAAAACTACCACAATACAGACCCCGTTCGTTTTTGGCAACATTCGATTTTGGAAACATCGAATTTGGCACATGTGCCAAAATCAGACGGTTAACAGAAACAACATAACCTTATAGTTTTCGCTAGAATAAGACCAATAAAATTTAGACATAATAGCATGATAGGAATAAAAGAATTACATAAATGGCAAAAAAAAAATCAAAAACTATAAACAAAACAAGAAAAGTTCTAAATGCATTGGAAACATAATGAAAAAATAATAAAAGTGATTTAAAATGATCTAAATTGTTTTAAAATAGTAGTTTTAATGTAGTATTACGTGAAAAAAAGTTGTGTTCAAGCGATTTTCATTGATTAACAGCATTTTAAATTCAGTGGAAGCTGCCATCTTGGATTCCAAGATGGCGTCGGAAAGAAAAAAATCGACATCTTCTAGCTTAGCCTTTTCATTCAATACTCGTATAGTGGTGGTTTAATGCGACTTTTTGTCAGCATTAAGCATTAAAAGTTGAGCGGATGCCGCCATCTTGGATTTCAAGATGGCGTCGGATAGCGAAATTCGACTTCCACTCGTTTAGCACTTTCACCCGATACCCATTTTGTTGGGGTTTCATGCGATTTCAAGTCATTTACACCATTTTAAAGTTCAGCGGAAGCCGCCATCTTGGATTTCAAGATGGCGTCAGACAACGAAATTTGACTTCAACTCATGATTTATTCCACGGGTCATTGAAAACCAATCCCTTTTTATTCAAAAAGTCTGTCCTCATTTACTGTACTAATGATTAACAACTCAGAAATGAGCAACTCAACCTTAGCGTGTAATTGGTTTGCTTGCGAGAGAAACGTCAAATCGTAGCTTTTTTTGGGGTCATCATTAAACCATAATAAAACTATGAATTGACTCACGCCATGTTGGTTGCAAAATCGAAGGGTACAAAATGACGCCATGTTGATGGATTCACAATGCCAGCATTGGAAAATATTTTTTCAGGCCTTTTTTCCATCAATCCCATCATGATTGACCATCAGATTTGACGAGGCGCATTTATTTTAAGATACTATTTCATATACATTTTACCTAAAATCTTGACTGGCAGTAGAAAAGACGCTCATTATATGGGTAAAACATTGGTTTTTTAGCTATTAATTTTACCAGATTTATATCTGAATAATGCAATCATCATTCATCAACCATTACGGTTGCTGGAAAAAACAAAAAAAAAACTCCGAGAACTGACAGAACCGAAAAAAACAAAAATTTCTAACATGTTTTATAATAGCTTTTTAAAAGCTTTGGTGACCAATATTGATGACTAACAATGATTGGTCATGATGACGTTCCTAGGATAGGGCCAAATAGCCTAAATTTGGCTTTATTAGAGTCCAGGTGATGTTATAGAATGTACTTTAGCTTTTTATGAAGATTAATGCTATGGTCCAAACGACATTTTGCTGACCATAATAAAGCTTAAATTGTTACTTGGGATGTGATACCCAAGAAAAATGCCATCAGGTTAGTCTGGAAGAGTTTAAAAAGAAATATATTAACAGATAGAGGAAACCTGTAATTTATAAACAGCGTTCGTAAATGATTTCATTACTTAAAACACCTACAGTAAGGTTTACGGATTTGCATAAATTTCAACTCAAAATCCGGAGAATCCAATAAAAAAGCAAAAAGAAGAAACCTTGATATTTTATTATTATCTAAAATCATCAGCTGATTTGAAATCGTTTTGCAGGCTTCAAAAACCATGCCTGATTATTTTAATTATACTTCGAAATAGAGATGTCAAGAGTTATGGGCATGGTCATCCACCTACGATTAGGTGTTTAGACATGCTTCTTGTCGCTTGGGTGATGCATTTTAATGGAGTTTTTTGAATAAGAATCAAATTTTGTATGCAACACGTTGCAAAACTCGATTTTTCCGGCCCTCCACGTAGTTATCATACTCGAAAAGCCTCGTTGTACAAATTTACAACTCGTGCTGTAAAAATCCACTTTTTGCAACTTGCTGTATAACTAAATATTTGAAATTTTCAGTTCATTCCAACACCTTTTAGCGAACTTCTACTGAACATTTTTCATTGGTAATAATGAATATAAAAAAAAATCAAATCTGTATAAAACAGCGATTTTTGGAAAAAAAAAATTACAGAAAGGTTTATTGTTTATTGTTTATTGTTTAAAACATCAACGGATCACATGTTGATCCTAATGATTACTAACTAACAAATTAAAATTAATATCAACATGAGACTAAACAATACTTCATACACTTAAAATTTTTCTTCGGAATACGTTCCTTGAGACGTCGAAGTCGAAATGTTCGGAATACCGATTAAAAGTTTTTAGAATGCCGATGAAAGCGCTGTTAGCCTTGTAATTGTTCAGGCGAATCGGAACGTAGAGCTGCAGGTTCTGGTTTCGTAATCCTCGGGGTCGTACGCTGAGAGGTATGGCCTCCAACAGTTCGGGGCAGTCGATTCTAGCTGTGAGAAGGTCCGCTACAACTAGAGCACGTGTAGCATTTCGGCGTGCTTGAAGCGTGCAGACGTGAGACGGCAGCGTTTTTCATAGCTTGGTAAACGGAACGGATCTTGCCAGTTTAGGTGTCGTAGAGCGTACCGCAAGAAACGCCGTTGGATAGCCTCGATTCTTTCAGCTCCGTTCTGGTAGAAAGGGCACCAAACAGCTGAAGCGTACTCGAGAATAGAACGAATTATGCAACAATAAAGACTTTTCAGGCAATATACGTCTTTGAAATCTTTGGCCATACGAAACAAGAATCCAAGGCTTCGAGAAGCTTTGTCGACAACATAGTTCGTATGAATCTTGAACTCCAGCCGTCGGTCGAGAATAACGCCCAGATCGTTGATATGGTCCACCCGGGTGATGGTTTGGTCTCCGAGGATGTACTCTGCATGAAGAGGATGCCGCTTACGGGTAAACGATATTACCGAGCATTTACTGCTGTTCAAGGGCAAGCAGTTGATATCGCACCGGTGAGCAAAAGCGGTGAATTGCTGTTGGAGGAAGTTGATGTCGTCTTGGCCGTTTATAGTGTGAAAAAGTTTCAGGTCATCGGCATAAGCGAGCTTTGTGCCACCGAGGAGCGAGAGTACATCGTTAAAATAGATCACGAAAATGATCGGTCCCAAATGACTTCCTTGAGGCACTCCTGAAGAAGCAACGAACTGCCTAGAAAAGGATTCACCAGTACGAACCGATAACTTTCGTCCCATTAAGTAACTCCGGAACCAATCCAGTAGGGAACCACAGAAGCCTAAACGTTCGATTGCAATTTCGTGGTTCACCTTATCGAACGCAGCAGAGAGATCTGTGTAAATGGCGCCTTTTTGTCTTTTCTTGGCAAAGCTGCCCTGCACGAACGATGTAAAGCTCAGTAGGTTTGTAGTCGTTGATCTTTTAGGCATGAACCCGTGCTGATCGTTGGAGAAGTGATGCTTGCAAAATGAGAAAATGGGATCCAAAACAACTAGTTCAAACAATTTGGCGATCGCGCATAGAGCGGAGATTCCACGATAGTTGCTCACGTCTCTCTTATCTCCTTTTTTGTGGACAGGAAACATGTGAGCTTCTTTCCACAATGAAGGAAAGATTCCGCCGTCCAGCGATGATTGAAAGGTATGCCTGATAGGTGTCAGCAAAGATGGCATAAAACGCTTCAAAATGGTAGCTGGTATACCGTTCGGGCCCGTAGAAGATGATTTTTTTAGCTTAGCTGTCGCTTTTAGGATGGCTGCATCGTCGACCAGAATACCATTCAAAGATGACCCTAGGGGTGATATATTCCCTACAGCTCTGGCCAGTTGCTCCAAGGAAATTCCCCCAGTTGTGAAAATACTAGAAAATTTTTCGGCAAAAAGTTCACAAATTTCTGGATCAGAATTCGCTGTGTCGCTGTCAAGGAACATGTAGGACGAAAGCCCTGGTTCTACCGTTGATTTTTTACGTGCTTCCAAAAAGATTTCGGACTGGTCTTGAAATTCCTTTGTAACCGATTTAGATAATTCAAGTAGCTACGCTTACTGACTTTTTTTATAAGCAGAGTTCAGTTTGCGGTATTCTCCCTTAGTGTAAGGGGATTTGTGCTTGTTGTAGTTTCGGAGTGCACGTTTCTTGGCCGTTTTCAGTCGCCGCAGTTCTTTAGTGACCCAGGGAGCCCGTAGATCAGTAGCTAGCCTACGTTTCGGAACATGGCGATCAATAACGTAGTTAAGAATGTTCGAAAAAGTCTCAGCAGCTGCATTTGGATCAGAAGGATCGAGCTCAACTTCCCAATCGATGGACTCAAGAACGAGAGATATAGTTTCGAAATCCACGTTCTTGAAATCTTGATAGAAGGATGCCGTTTTCTTCACTGGAGTAATTTCCTTGCAGCAGCGAAAGAGACCACTAAGGCAAGGTGATGTGGAACAGCTTTGACAAGGGGAGCGGAAGCTAAGTCAATCGTCGGAATCCAGAAACCTTCGTTAACGAAACAGAGGTCGAGCATACGTCCGTTTTCATTCTCAATATTATTTATCTGACGTAGAGTCGCTGTACTCAGGGCGTCTAAGTATACGCTAGAAGATGCCGAGAACGAAGAGTGCACAGGATCTGGAAACAGAAAGCCACTTCGAGAGGAGCACCATTTTAGACCGGGCATGTTGAAGTCGCCAATGATAAGAATGTCATCCTCAGGAGAGCAAAAGGAGCTGACTTTAGACAGGCAACGCGAAAAGGACTCTGCTAAAACCAGGTCGCCAGAACGATCAGGAGGCACGTACACTACGCATAGATAGAGTTTCCGATTACCTAGATCAATGCGGGTCCAAAGAATCTCCAGATCGTCCCAGGAAACGTCTTCGATAAGCACAGCCGGGAGTTTAGATCTAACGGCAAGTAACAACACCACCACCAGTAGATTTTTTGCTGTTGAGGGGGCTACGGTCGCAACGAAACACTGTATAATCTTGGCCAACAATCTGACTGGAGAGGGTACGGTCATTAAGCCATGTTTCGGTAAAGGTTTATCAATATGTTTTATTCCAATTTGTTTGCATGTTTTTCTGAAATCTCACTCGAACATTTAAATAAATAAATTTAAAATTATGTGTCATTTCCTAAAAACTCTAGATTAATTTAACAACTTTGAAATATGTTTTTTTCAGTTGAGGAGACAGCTTGAAGTAGAAAAACGAGTTGAGAGGACAGTCTGAACGTATTAATAAAAATTTAAAGCGAGTTGAGAGGACAGCTATAAATCGAAAAGCGAGTTGAGAGGACAGCCTAACAGTATGAATTCAATTTTCAAGCGAGTTGAGAGGACAGCTTGAATCTGAATGGCGAGTTGAGAGGACAGCCTGAAAGAATCGATAGAATTTTCAAGCTAGTTGATGAGGACAGCTTGAAATCGTAAGACGAGTTGAGAGAACAGCCTGAAAGCATCGATAGAAATTTCAAATGGGTTGAGAAGATAGCTTGGAAACAGAAGGCGAGATCAAGGACAGTCTATGTGTTTTATCTAGTCGGAAAACAAGCGGATTGGGTAGAAAGCTTGAAAAAGAAATATTTGGAAATAAGGCGGATCGAGAGGACATATCTTATTAAATTGATGATCAGGTAGATCGAGGGAACAGCTTGAGATAAGGTTGAAATTTAAAGCGAGTCGAGAAGACAGCTTGGAATAAGTAAAAAAAGTTGGTTGAGAATATTAAGCGAGTTGAGAGAACAGCTTGCGATAAGATTCAATTATGAGTCGAGTTTGAAAGTTAACATATAAAGACAACTACAATATCATATAAATTTGAAAATCAAGCGAGATAAGTAAACAGCTTTAGATTATATTCAACTTTGATGCAAGTTGAGAAGAAAGTTTAAAATTAGGAAAAGGCGTGTCGAGAGGAAGGCTTTAAGAAAACTTGTAATAAACGACTACAAACGTATACATATAGGAGATAAAAGCTCAAATGTATTATTCAAAACTTAAAGTGAGTTGACAGGATTGTTTAGCATTGACAAAAAAATCGTAAATACAGCTTCCCCATTTAAAACGGAGAGTGTGTTGAGAGGACAGCTTTGGTATCTAATCAAATAAATAATCAGGTGCGTCGAGCGAACAGCATGAAAAAATACTAGATTGGTGAAAATTGCATCAGAAATGCGTATGTTTTTAAAGCTTCTAATGACATTATTTCATTTCATAAATTTTAGCAAAAATGACAAAGCTGGTTTGAATAGATCTTAAAAAAGTGTTTTTTATCAACATTTCGAAAAAAAATAATTTACAACCATATTGCCTGGATCTTAGGAAAAGTAAATTTCGACAAAATTTATTGAAAAGGCTTCTACCTCCGTCGTATCTCTCATGTCCGTCTTTAGACGGGGTATATTAAAAAAGTCATGAAATTGCATCGAGTAGATAGTTGTTTTTTTTTTGCTAATTGATTAAAAATATGTTATTTATCTATTCTTGTTACTAAAAACTGTTTGACTAACGGTTAACAAAAGTTACAGCTAAGAGAAGCCTAAAACATAACATTATTGGAAATGGGCCTATTTTTCGAAAAATGATCGATTTGGTAGCCTGAGAAACCCTTGGTAAATGTGTTATTCGAACTTAAAAATAAGATTGGCAGTCATAGAGCTACCACCATTCTGGATTGATTTTTTGAGAAAAAAATCCTAAGTTAGGAAGGAGAGAAAAATCGTACATCCAATCGAAAGGCAGGTTTAGAAAGTACGACAACAATAAAAAAAATATGTACTATATTTACTTTTCATATATGTTGAAATTTTTCAGTTAATTTTGGACCAATTTTAACAAACAAAAAAAAACATAAAAATATAGCTATGGATCAGTGTTAATCATTTCCAAAACTGAGGAAAAATTGGTTGTAACCCGCTAGGCACATTCAGGAACATTTTCTTCAAGATGTTTACCTTCTACATATTTGCTTTCATTAGCCCAACGCGCTCTAGTTTTGATCTTTTCATGTATCATCATCTATAATTTTGATTTTCTATTACTGGAAATAAAATAAATTAACTAGCCTATTTACAGGTGTATAGGGGAGATGGGGGCATAATGGCCATCATAAGGAAAACGCTTATTTAACCATAGAGAACAGCTGTAATATGTGAATTACATCATTGTTTCGTGTTCAGACACTCAAATAGTCTATTGCCTAATTGGATGAAACTTGAAAAAATAGATAAAAACGTCTAAAAATGCATTTTAAAAATTTTTGCCGGAAGCCCAAAACCAGTCACTGTAGAGGCATAATGAGAAACCCCCTGAGGCAGTATGAGCACCATTAATGGAGGCATAATGAGCGTTTTCTGCCGGGGATTCTAGCAGCAAATTCGACTCGATGAAGTCAACTGAGTAATAGAGCTACAGCTTCACTTGTATCGTCTGACGATTTGGCCTATTGGTAAGATGTCGGAGAGGTAATCAGTAGGCTCGAGTTCGATTCCTGGTCGAGGTAATTTTTTTCATTTATCATTCATGATCATGATTGCACTAAACGGTGAGGCGTAGATTCAACAAACAAAGTAATAACAAAATAATCTAGGTCTGTTTGTAGAATTCAAAGAATTTACACATGCTCATACATTATGTTTCTGGTGTTTTGTTTGACGGATGATGCTTTGATGCTATTAGCCGTATAATGTAACAAAAAAAAAATCAATCATGAATGGTATGTGCAAAAAAATCCCCTCGAACAGGAATCGAACTCGAGTCTACTGATTACCTCTCCGACACCTTACCAATAGGCCAAATCGACAGACGCTGTAACTCTATTATTCAGTTGACTTCATCGAGTTGAATTCGCTGCTAGATTCCCCGGCAGAAAATGCTCATTATGCCTTCATTGATAGTGCTCTGTTCGCCTCTAGTGAACAAATTAAAGTAAAAAAGCATTTTAAAATTGATTAAAGTGAAAAATCAATAATTTTATAATGTTGAAAATTGAGAAACAATGTGTAGATCATGTTGCAGTGCAAACATTTCAGATCAAGATGATTTATAGGTCATAAAAGCTTATTTGGTGGTGCTCAAAAATTATAATATTTTCGTCACTTGAGAACCTAGCTGGTTATTATTCAACATTTCTGTAAAGATGAAAAGGATATTTCTTTTTTGGTGAAAAATTAATACTATGGATAGTACGAAACAAGTCCTTTTGAAAATTTGTTTAAGAAAATACGTACTCATGTAGAGAAAAAGAAGTGCTCATTATGCCCTGGGTGCTCGTTATGCCCTCATCTCCCCTAAGACGCGCCAGCATTTTTGTGTAAAATTATGAAAAAAGGTACTAAATATTTACAGTGGTTCCACTCAAATATGGGGTTTTTAACTTTGTTTAATCAAGAGCTACATATGTTTGATTTTAGTATAAATCATATTAGTTGGGTGCTCTTGAAAAGTGGAAATGACATATGTACATACATATATGAAACGCTCAATATGGGCGTAGCCGGAACTTTAATAGATCAACTGTAAAAAGCTTGTGGGAGCGTCTTTCAGTAATTATTCTCCCACGACGCAAAAGGAATACTAAGATTTAGTATGTCTCGCCTTCAAACACTCATGTCCGAATTCGAAAAACCAAAACCATCAAAACCAGGCATCGATTCCTCAAAAGCGAACCATATAGCGTCTGTTCGGGTCTGGCCGGGATGACCCTCGAGGGGCAACCCCGCTGGGAAAGAAAAATGATGCCGGATGTGGACGTGATCAGCGAACTTCTTGGTGTTATTTAGATAGATCGATTTATGTTCGTATGCATGTAGCTGGCAGCGCGAAGGTTTTCAACGCGCCTCCACATGGTCTCATCAAGGCGCGCGGCGTTCCGACTTTCAACCCCTCTAATAGGCTGTTATTAACAAACAAAACATCCTAATGTATTTTAAATAAATTCGAATGAACCATGATTAATCGGTTGTTTTGGCCTTCTTTAGGCTGCGGTTTTGCCTTACAGAGTGAAGGAGCAAGTTTTTTTTTCAAATTTGTTTTCAAATTTGTATATCGAGAAGGTTCGTACCTAACTTACTTCATTATTCTCAGTTCCAACAGGGCGGAATTGTATGACTCAAATTCTGAATAGGAGCTTGTATGTTTGAAAGATGATCCAATTGCTTTTCACCATTACCGGGAACCGCTTGATGTTTGTACTTCAAGATTGGCCGATGATTGGCCGAAGGGGGAAGGCAACTTATTATTCATGTCAATTTGATTGAATGAACATCCCACTGTTGGCACCCCGAAGTTTGGGGCTTCGGTCAACATTATGATTCATGGATATGAATTGTCCGTTGAAAGAGATTTCTTGAATGGAAGACACAACTATGTAGCATCAGGTTTGTTGGAAATGCAAACTCCAAATTTGATGAACAGTACTCCAAATCATGATAGACTCAATTTTCGAAAGTATGTTTCGACAACCAGAGTTTTCGGTCGTCCTCTACGGGCACGAGTTGTGAATATTGCTCGAGAAGGACCTGCGAACATTTGGAGTATTCGAGCGACGAGTGTTAAGAACCATTTTTGGCGGCGTGCAGAAGAACGGAGTGTGGAGGCGACAGCCCAGACTGATGTCTGAATTATAAAAATGTTAATTAAAAAAAATTGATGGTTTTCCGAAATATATTTTTGAAACAACAGTGTTGGCATAAGAAAATTAAAGCAAAATAAAGTTTGCAAGTGATATCATCATTTTAAAATTTTCTATGAGAATCAAAAACTTCAATCAATTATCTCACGATTTTTGAACCTTGTAAAATTTACTGTTCATTAGAGTGCCCCAAACGATCCAACATTTGAAAAAGTTATGCACTGCAGGTTTAAATTGATCCTAGGCCTAGTACAAGGTGTCATGCCAAATTTGAACCAGTGTTCATATTGACAACACCATTGAGTGCATTTCCAAACTTAATATAAAATACAATCAAAAGGGGACTTTCATGTTTTACGAGAAAATTGATTCCACTTTCCTTCTGCCAATTCAGTTATTCCTGATTTCATATTCCTCAAGTTATTTTTGCTCCACCAAATTTGACTAGCTCTGCAGAGTGTGAAATCCTGTACAAAGCTGAACTCTGGAAGCCAAGAAAATGTTCATTGAGCCAACGAAAATTTTTTTTTGTTGTCTATTCGAGCGAACTTGTTGGTGTTTACATAAATGTTAGTATTTGCTTATGCTCAGCTTTTTTCTTCGAACTCGTCAGCAAAAAACAACACCAAAAAGCAAAACATGTTGGAAAGGTCTCTGCGTGTTTTTTTTTTCGTTGAACCTTTGTTGATTCAGGCAATAAACACAAGATTGAAAAGCTGCTACTGTATTTGATCCTTCAGTTTTCGTGTTGTAAAACAACATCGAGTTGAATAAGTGGAACCAAGTAACTCAAGGTATCTGTCTGTTATCTTTTCTTTTTCTAATTCTATTCGCCGAAACTATTTTCAGCACGATTCAGAACTGCCTTATCGACTAGCTTCCATAATGGTCTAGTTTCAGAGACTAAATACATGATCTGTCTGTAATGAAAATATTTTTAATATCAAGAAGGTTTTCCTGAAAAGGATATGGACATTTTTTTCAGAAGGATGCTCTTAAGTTTAATGTAGGCTTGCCAGATACTTTCAGAAAAAGCGGGACACAGCGGAAAAAAGCGGAACATTTAAGAAATTAAAAAAAAAAGCTCATCAGCCGAAGTCGTTCATAGGAAGTACACTAAGGTTTTTTTGCGCAGATTGATTTTGTTCAGTTTTTCTTACATGACTTCTAAATATTTACTGTAATTTTTGTGATATGCACTTTTTTTTTCCACGGTTCTTGCGTTATTTGAGAGAAAATATTTCAAGTCGTACATGTGAACGGTGGATACCGCGTTAAAAACCATTGTGTATTTTTTTTAAAAAAATTAGTTTGTTTGGTAATTTGTTCAAAAGTTTGAAAACATCAAGAAAACTTCCATATTTATATACTTTGGACAATTGAGTCGAAAAAGGTGGTGTATAATATTTGAAAATTTAACTAAGACTCCGGCGAAAAAGTTTATCACTATAATTCTTTCATTAAAAATTATCTGGAGGCAACTTTCACAATATTTTTTTCATACATTGGCTTACGTGCTGCTAGAACACTTAACTTAATCAGAATCTTACTGTAATGCTAAAAGTTTGAGATTAACTAAATCAGAATCTTACTGTAATGCTAAAAGTTTTAGATTTATTCTCTATTGCCTTATATAAGTTATGAAAAATGCTGCTTATTTTGAAAAAGAGTTGATTTGAATGATTTTCTATTCATCATAGAATTCAAATTGTTCTATTTTTTTTTTCGTTTTCAGTCAGTTAACTTTGTAAAAGTTTTCTAAGAAAAAAAGCGCGGGACATTTTGAGTAAAAAGCGGGACAGCGAGACATTCAATAAAGAAACGGGACATGTCCCACTTTTGCGGGACGGATGGCAACCCTAGTTTAATGGTGTGAGGCACATTCTAATGTTATCACTCAAGACACTTATAAAGTAACGAAGTAAGAAATAGAATGTTGAATAGAAGTTGTATGACTTGTGGAATAAATAATATTATTGATTTTTATGTTTTAGGATACGGTAACTTATTTCAGACTAAATCCAAGATGTGCCATTGAGCACGATAAAATGACCCTATTAGAAGAAAAAATCAATTAACGTAATAAAATTTGGCTTTTTATCATTGAAACTATTAATCTTAGCTCTAAATTATTCTTGAAGTGAGCATAGAATAGCTCAATGTAGACTTCATGAAGCATATGGAATGACATTAGAATATGGTAAACCTTACTTACAATTAGGTCGCAATTTTTATTAATCTTCGCAAACGATTTCAATATTATCCAAATTTAAGTATTAAAATTACAATCCAAGTACTTAAGTTCAAATTTTTCACCTTGGTGTTTTATAACGGCTCATATGTAGCTCTCGGTTGCCCGGTTTCATCCGGCGTTTCCGGGATATTTAATACAAAATTTGGAAAAAAATGGATTTATTCACCTTAGTTGCCAAATTGAATCTAAAAAACAAAATGTGTTGCTTTTTTCATGCGTTCCAAACGATTTTTTTGAGCATTTTTATAAAAATAATCATTAAAGGTTTCATGGAGGACAAAAGTAAGATTTGAAATGTGCTGATAAGAAATGATGAAAACCTCTTTTATTTCAAGTTTTTTTTTCTTGATATTTTGTTGAGTAATTCCTGGGTTTACTGGATTACCAAATTTGCCCGGGTTTTTGTTCGATAATTTTTAAATCAAAGTCCTGGAATTTGCAAGGTTTTTAGATAAAATAGTCAAGCTTTGTCCGGCTTGGATACGTGCTGGGAAAATTCTGGCAACCTTAACGTAGGTCACAACTTTTTTATTCGGACGAAAAGTTGTAAACATTAGGCAAAATCGACCAACCAAAATCACCGTGTTTTGGATGATATACTAGCCGTTGATAAAGCAGTCGAGCGATTTAAAACTGCAGGAGAATTTCATGACAGCAAAACAGCTCAGGAGCACATATGTTAAATTTTCCTGTATGTTCGAAATTTAGATATAAATAGTATTTCTATTAATCATAAAGTTACAATTCGAAAACGACCCTTTTGTTATCCTTTTTACCCTTCCTTAGTAATTTTTTCTAACCGTTGAGTCGCCGCGACAATTATGGCATCCTCTCCTACTTACTTTAACAGTTAAATGTTAATTTTATAGATACACTCGGCACATTTGAATTTTGTCAATGAGAAACGCCTAATAAACATAGTTGTAAATGGTAATTTTATTTAGGCTTTTTCGGTCTTGAATGTAAATCAAACAACGGTGGTTGTTGAAATACCCGACATTTCGACCAGTTTTGTTGATCTTTTTTAAGGGAACTAGAAGTTTTATTACAAATTATTGTTATGAGCGTTAATTATTATTATGTTATGAGCGTCAGTTATTAATATTATGTTAATAATTTGTAATAAAACTTCTAGTTACCTTGAAAAGACCAACAAAACTGGCCGAAACGTCGGGTATTTCAAAAACCACCGTTGTTTGATCTACATTCAAGACCGATAAAGCCAAATAAAATCTGCAACATCTTTTGCAGTGAGGTCGAATCTCACTATTTTTCTTGAATGAATTATACAATAGGATGACAATAAAAAAAAAATTATTGTTTTGCTTAAATGTAGTGGTCAGGTCATGCATCATTTTGCTTGGGAGCTTGAGTTTTTTGCCAATTTTTTTTTCCAATTATATCATCTTTGGCACACTTTATAGCGCATTTTCGGCACAGAGATTTGCTAAATAGGTATTGGGCTTTTGCAACCTCTTCTTTGGGTGTACACACTTTTTAAGGCCATTTGCATCCTTGCACTTCAATGCTTCTTGTATATGTCAATTTTTGCTTACGACTGCAATCAGCACCAGCGAGCAGAATTTACTTTGTCTTATCAGTTCAACCGAATGGCCAGCATTGTCACCGGATTTGAACTCACTAGATTTCAGTATCCGGGGATACATGCTAGGGAAATTTGATGACGTTTTGCATTTGAGGTTAGACATATTCTAAAACGTTTGGCGAAAATTTGAGGCGAAATGCCGCACTAAAGTCGTGCGTGTGGGATGCAAAGACTTCGAAAAGCGTCTAACGGCCGTTCTCAAACACCGAAGCGAAAAATTTGAAATCAAGAATTTAGGTAGTTTGTAATTTTACTTTCCGTGCAACGATGGGTCAATGGAAAACGTTTGGCAAATCACCCTAGTAAAAAAAAAGGATTCCGAAGAAATATAAAAACTGGTTTGAGTTTAATAAATAAAGCAAACTCAAGTAACCAAAAGTCGCATAGATACTTAATTTTGTGTATCAAAAGTTCACATTTGGTTGGATAAAAGGTACTCGAGAGAAGTGGAAATAAGTGCTTGAAAAAGCATAGCTCATTTTTGTGCATTCCAAGTACCATAAAAAGTCCCGGATTCAATTTAACATATCTTACCGTGCTTCGTAACAAACTTCTTACGAATTTTTTGGTTACATGCTGAACTTCTTATGAATTTTTTGGTTCCATACAGAACTTGATACGAACTTTTTGTCCTTTAGGGAACTTCTAAAGAACTTGAATGCAAACATTAGTGTTCAGATTTTGCACATTGCTTTTTGAATAACAAAATATCACAACTACAAATATACGAACAACGAATTAAACCCTTAACAAATAAACTATTGTACATAATCAAAATGGAAAGATGACATAAATCAAAGAAATATATATTTCACAATGTTTTTTTTTTTAATTTTTACAATATTCATATCCAACAAACCGAAACCAAAAAACACATCCTCAAGCGTGCAATTTTTTCAAGTAAGTACAAAACACATTCACAATTAAAGCAACATTTAATTTGAATAAATAGATATAACAATCCAAAGCAAGCACGGTGCTTTTATGGAAGATGTTTAAAAGAAAAAATACAGTAACTCTAATTTTTTCAAAAATGAAAAATTTAGCCTTTTCTGAATCATTTTCAGGCAAAATTAAAATATTTGGTCGGTGAGTCCTCATACGTTTTGTTTTTTTGAAGATTTGTAGTCCATATTTAGAAATTATTACCTGTAAATTTATTCCAGTGCAATGGAATAGTAACTTTTTTCATGGAAAACTAATTTTTTTATTTTTACTGAAATATTTTGTCATTCTGAACAATAAAAGATGTCAACGCCTGGAAAGATAAGTGATTTGGACTTCCTGAAAAACTTATTTTTATATGAACATTTTATTTTAAATTTTATTATTTGGAATATCCTTGTTATTATTGGTGTTATCCAAATGTAACGTGAATTTATATTTATATGTGTGTTAGACCGCTGCAAAAAATGACTTTTTGCTCCCATATGTTTTTTCGATGCCTTTTGGGTCACCAAGCATCAGTGTAAAATTTGAGATGATTTGGTTGATTCCTGAGTTAGCGCAACGCGATTCAATTTTGTATGGAAATTTGTATGGAAGAAGAAATTTTTGCACATTAAATCATCCAGAAAATTCAAATAAGCTTGAAATGAAGTCGGTCTTTAATTTTTAGTTTTGACTATTCTTAAGCTTCATTTTTTGCTTGCATGACAAGCAGCTAAGAATATCATGAAAAAAGTTTTAACCATTTCAAAATAAAAAATCTGAATCCATTGAAAAGTAATCAAAATTGGCAGACTTTGCTTGCTAGAGCTGTTAATAATTGCATGAAATGTTTTTGCAAAGGCTTTATATGTCAATCAATTCTCTGGCAATGCAAAGCGGTTTTTTGAGATTTTTTATTTCCGTCATACTGTTATACAGCTTTCAAACAAGCAGTGAAAAACGATATAATTAAAAAATGAATTTTGAAAACAAAAATTTTATAAAACATTGAATATTTTTCCTGGGGTACAATTTAGGTTTGTGCTTTGTTCACATGAAATGTACTGCAAGAATCAAGGAGCATTTTTCATCCAAAGTTTTATTTTTTGGAACTTTCAGAACATCTCTGGCGATTTTTGAATGAAAAATTTTGTTTTCCCATACAAATTTCCATACAAAATTAAAACACGTTGCGCTAATTCAGGACTGAATGGATCGCTTCCAAAAATTTTATTGCTATTTCTGGCAGCAAAAACAACCAAAAAAAGTTATGGGAGGTGTAAAAATTTAAGAATTTGAAATTTTCATACAAACCTTGCAGCGGTCTAATGTGTGTATCTTGGAGAACTAACTCTGGTTAAAAAAATGTTATGATACATGAATAAGAACAGTCCAACACCATTTGATTGGTTTCCAACAAAATACTAAAAATATTTAATTTTTTTTTCAAAATTGTTCTTTGCAATATTTCCACAATATTTGAAGGCTCTGATGCATATGGGTACGCACTTTTGAAAACAAAAATTTAATTTTTGATGATGTCACTCGTTTACGGCATTTTTAAAATAAATTTAAAGATAAATATTAGATTTAAACATATCTAAGAAGACCCGTTTTCAATAAAATTTTGTTAAAAGTTGAAGTACTTGCACTGAAATCTGCTTATCATCCGCTACATAACATCTATTTTAAATTTCTTTTTTTCAAATTGATGGTGAAAACATTTTCTATTAATCATTTGAACTTCATTTTTACTCAAGAATTGAAGTACTGCTGATATTTTCATATTCATGATCAACAAAGCGATGAAAAACGAATTTTTTTTCTAGGGAAATTTCTATTTTATCGAGGGTTTGGGACCTGATTTATGCGTTTTATTTATTTTTTGTTTTTATGGATTTCTATGGTTTTTTTAAATCAATGATTTCTATACTTTTTGCCATAATTGGTATACAATTGTAGAAGTTATGATTGTTTTACTGTAACATAAATGCTTCATTATGGTTCTTTTTAATAATAAAGAGACCTTCAGTGTACAGTAGAATAATTAAAATAAGTAAAGGATGAACAAAATATGATGAATCTGACGCGCTGCAGCTATCGATAATCTGCAATTCACTTTTGCCTACAATACTGATAATTTTTGTACATGTAAGATCGACAAAAAGATTGAAATGCATTTTTTTTTGAAAAATTCCAAACTTATCACAGTTTTAGACTACATTCATCCATTTAATAAATTTATTTCCAAAAAACTGTAAAATTTTATTTAAAACAATGAATTTAAGAGATGATTAAAATAATATAGTGGGTTGGAAATCGTGGAAGCTAAGATTATTTAATCTTAACAGTCATGCTAGCTCTTTGAATAAAATGAAGGAATCACAGAGTGCAGTAGGGTTACAAAACTTGGGCTAGAAAATAATAAAAATAAAAAGGTTAAAGCAAACTCCAGGCTTATAATGATAATTGTATCAAAAGACAAAAACAAGCAAAATTGAAGCTAGATTGAACTGCTGAAGCGATTTGCAATGAGTCTGAAGTGCGATTGGAATTTTGAGACATTTAATTCAGGGGAAGTATAAAAACGGATTTCTCATCAAAGATGTTTTTTTAACGTATCATTTACTTTCCAATATTCATTATCGTAATATTTTTTTCAAAGCTTAAATTAAGGCAAACGTTTCTACTCCTGATCGCATTACGATAAGAGTTATCATAAAAAAGTTATAGCGGTTCCTAGTGTTTACTAATTTTCTTAATCATTGAGCTTTTTTTATAATAAAATTTCCTCCAGAGTGTTGCCACAATAAAAAAAAATCTAAAAATTGTGGATTTAAATGGATTCATATTATTTTAGGTAATTCTAATAATTTCAGATATCTTGACCCTCTCAGACTACTGGCAGGATTTGCCAGCCAATTTTTAATTTTTTTTTAGGATACGAAGATACTTTTTAAGCATTTTTTATGTTAAACAGCTCTGTAACTAGTTTAAAAAAATTTGATAATTTTTCAAAGTTTTAAATGACATTGTTGAGTTCAATTTAAAGGTATTAAAAGTTAAAACTAAGAGAATTAGCTCCTCTGAAACTATAAAACAATAAAAATATATTAATTTTTGAAGATTTCAAATAGAAAATTTTCAAAAAAATATTTTGTATGGGGGGTCACCGACAAAATATTTCAATTTTCGGTGAAAATGAACCGGAAGAAGCTCTACTTTCTACCCATGCAAAAATTAGCGTTACTGTATTTTTTTTCTTTAAGTCCTTCTACGAAACACACCGTGCAAGGTAAAGTAAGATTCTTTTTTCATTTTTTTTTTTTGGAAGTCTCGTGTGGAGGCTGAATAGCCTTCTACTCAGCTTCAACTATGGACTTTGAAAGCATTGATAAGAACTTAGGCGTTATAGCTGAGTAGAATGCTATTCATTCTTTAAACAAAGTTTCTAGGAGCCTGTTTTATGGAACTTTTGGTTACTTGAGAAGTGAATCATTTGCCATGTTGTCACTTTGTAGTGTATGGGAGTTGTGATTTTTCAAGGTTATTTTACCAAATAAACAAATATAAACAAATGTCTCTCTTTTTATTAGCTGACTTCCAATTTACGATGAGAATGCATAATTATAAGAAATTTCATCCTGGTTCAAGTAAAACAGGTATGTTTGTATTGCTTCATTCTATAAAGTATGTATTGCTTAATTTTATTTCACTTAAAAGGCGAGTACATCTCGTGTTTCCCCTGATAAGCATGGTTGTGGCCAAAAAAAAAAAGAATCAGTTTTGATAAATAAACCTCTTGATTCTTGAGTTGTATAAATTTTCTTTTACGAACATTCTTTGAGGTATATTCTTTCAATACATCTCAAGCCAATTGACCAATGATCAATGGAAACATTTTGCAGCAATTTTGTTCCAATGAAACTTGTTGCTGTCTGTTGGTCACTTTTGATCTATTCGGTAATATCATTTGTTTTCTGGCTTTGGTTCGGAACCATCGAGCTCTCCTTTGTTGGGAACTGTTTTTCTCTTTTATCCAAATCTCGAAACCCTGCACCAAGGGATATCGAAAGCAAAATAGAAAAAAGTAGATAAATCTTTTTTTGTCAAGTTATTAAACATACCACAGATACCGATCTAATTATTGTTGTAGCCGGGAACGAACTTTTTGTGGGTTGATGATTGTTTACTAATTTCGGTGCGGCGTCTTTGAAAGAAGCGTCCGATAGTTTGTTCTTTCACAGATTTTACCTTTTTATTCCTGCCGACGATTTGGCGTTTATTTTGGCGCAGTCGGTTTTGCTTTTCTGTTCCTACGTTGACGGCGAGGATCTATTCACCTATTGTGCTTCTGATGAGTATCGTTTCTTGCACTTTCCATCCCACTACTGGGAATGACTAATGTCATTCGGAGGCTGGCGGCGCGGCTCGTTTTCAGCTCTCAAGATCACACAAAAGCGGCAGCGGCAAGTGTGGGTGTTGATTGATTTTGTTGGATGCTGCTGCTATCAATCACTCTAGGGATATTCTTTTTATGATGCTGGGTTTATTCAAACATAATGCATAGCATAATGGATAAGGCCGCTTAGAAGTTGCGATGCTTTTTCTTGAAATAAAAAAAATTAAATGTTGCAACTTTTGACTGGATCATCTATTCTTGAGGAAGATCAATCGTTTATGGCAATTCCCAAATAATAAAGCCTAGAAAATCACTTTATTTGGTAAGGGAAAGTTGTCTACTACCGGACACTTCATGTTTTTAGCAATAAATTCAAAAATATATATTTTTTTTAGTTTTTGGTCCCTCCTTTCATTTGAAGAGAATCAATATTTAGACCAAAAAATATCTTAGAACAAAGTTAAATTACATCATGCTCGCGTGATAATATAAACCATTTCATGTAAATTTTCACTGAACTACATAAGTGTTATGGTAAAAACGAATTACTTAACCTAAGTTTGCACCAATGTCATAGGCAAAAATATGGTGTTCGGTCTTAGAAAAAAAATTTTCTTTTATTTTTCCTAATTCGTTATCTTAAAGGTATCTACTGTAATCGAAAGATAACCCACCAATGATGACGTTTACGGGCAATTAGTCTTTTCCAATCCGAAAAATATGATCACAATACCAGTGCAAAGTTTAAGCGATGGTAAAAGATTTCATTGCCATAATTCAAACATCATATCAGAATGCTATTTACCCTTTTTTCATGGTTTTCATGGTGTTAAAACACAGGACTTCAAAATTCACCTAATGACCGAAGGAAACCGGCAATCTTAATTTAAATTCTGATGCCAAAAGACTTAAAAATGCATTAATCGTCGAAATCTGGTATTGTCTAGAAATGATTTTTTGGCCAAGCATCAACTTTTGGAACTGGTCGGTTTTCCGAAAACCAAAGCTAAACAATGATGAGGCCGATCAGCCGTTTAACACTAGAAAGACCGCACCAGTCAAAATGACTGGTGGGACACTTTGTTTGTTGAATATCTTTTAAACACTACGCTCTAAAAATTCACAAAAAATACGACTTTTCATGAATTTTGAATCTCTACAAAACTGTGTATTTTTTATTTTTCTAGCTCTTTTAATAAGCGAGAAAAATTTCGCCATGGACACTCGGACCGTGACCAGTCAAATTGACTGGTAAAATTCACAAACCTATAACTCAAACAAGATAATTTTTTTTCGCTTGCTTTTGGTTTTATTTGCAATCTACATTCAAGACAAAGAGCCTTAGTTGATTTATGGTGGGCAGGAGTGTGTCATTAGCTATGAAATTATTGATTGTAATAATGCTTTTTTTTTTAAAATGCAAAAAGTCCAATATTTGATTAAAATGCTGTGAATCCTTGCACCCATAGTGAAAAACCATGTATATAACACAAATTTTCATTTGAATCTTTAAAAGTCTTTATTCTTTACCTTTAACATGCAAAAAAAATGATTTTGGATGAATGGCGGTGAATCCGTGCACCCATGGTAAATTGCTCTACTTATATAAAAAATATGCTTCAAAACCTACAATATCAGGTATAATTTATAGGCATCGGGCTGAAAAACTTCAGAGCGATGGATGCTAGAAAACATCTACTAAAACAAAACTGAAGTGAAACCGTGCACCCATGGTCAATAACCATAGCCATCTTACATGTTTTTATTATTAGATTGATAATGTGTTTCAATTTTTTGATAATTATTTGACATATTCATTTTATGACATACACGCATTCGTCAACTATGCCAAACTGAGGTGATTCCGGGCACCCATGGTGAAAAAATATTTCAATTTTATAACAAAAATGTTATCGAATTAATAACAAAATAATTTCAAAAGAAAAAATTTAAAAATATTTTGATAGAAAAAATTTCTCCTTTACCAGTCATTTTGACTGGTCACGGTCCGAATAGGTATATTCAATTTGCCGGTCCTTCTAGTGTTAACGAATCGATCGGTTGTTTGCTGTCATCTTTGGGCGTATGTCTTGTCTCAATGAGGGAGCGCTCTCCGAATGGCAGATAGTGATGCGTAAACACCGTAAGGAGAGAGCTACGAAAACAAACCTCAAGCCCGAGAAGCAGCGAATCCGCGTATGGGAAAAAGGTAAAGCTATTGTAGTTAAGGCGCCAGAGGGTACGTATGCTGACGTGCTTCATCAGATGCGGGCCGACGACAAGCTTGCTGGACTAGGTGAAAACGTGAGGAGGATCCGTCGTACTCATTCCGGCGAGATGATCCTCGAGTTGAAACGAAGTTCAGCAGCAAAGAGTGCATCCTTCAAGGTGTTAGCGGAAGAAGTTCTAGGCGAGAAGGCGAAGGTGCGTACGCTATGTCACGAAGTGACCATCCGTATCAAAGCCTCGACGAAGTTACGACAGAAGATGAAGTCAGGACAGCACAAGTCGACCAGTGTATGATCGGCGAAGATCAGATCTCGATCCGATTGAAACAGAATCCTCCCAAATCTGGAACACAGGTTGGTGAGGCTTCCAGTGGTAGCAGCCAACGCAGCCAAGAGTGCAGGCGGCTAAAGGTTGGATGATCAGTTTGTCAGATAACCATCTCCCAGCAACCAGAGGTATGCTTTCTATGCATGGAGTACGGCCACAAGTCATTTGACTGCTAGAGAGTAAACTAATGAGCCTACAGTAAGCCGGCGAAGCTAGACATAGTGTTAGTAGCAGACCCTTATTATAGAGCTCTGAATGGCACAAATTGGGTGACAGATAGTGCCAATCTGGCCGCAATAAGGGTGACAGGAAAGCTTTCCATACAAAAAGTGGTTACATCGAATGAAGAAGACTTCGTAATAGCCAAAGTCAATGGGATATTCTCCACTGAAGTGGGCGCTACGATGGATAAGATAGTCGAGGCGCTCACAGGTCGAAGCCCCGATATTATCGCGGGGGTTTTCAATGCGTGGGCCCAGGAATGGGGTAGTTCCCTTACGAACGCCAGAGGATAAAGTCTACTTGAAGCACTTGCAAGGCTGAATATGGACCTGGCGAACGTTGGTAATACTCGGACCTACCATAGAGAGGGAATTATAGATATCACATTTGCTAGTCTCAGATGTACAAGTAATTGGAGGGTGAGCGAGGACTACACTCATAACAACCACTTTGCGATCCGCTATCGTGTATGTAAGAGTGCACAGTCAGTCAGAAGAGAATTAATGGTAGGTGATCGATGCTGGAGGACAAAACAATTTTACCGGAATGTCTTTGTCGAGGTGTTGAAGCGGGAGCAAAACTTGTCTAACTTGTCGGCGGAAAACCTGACGAAAGTACTCACACGTGCTTGTGACGCAGTAATGACGAGGAGAGCTAATCGTAAAAAACCACATCCATCTGTTTATTGGTGGACTGAGGAAATCGCGAATTTACGAGCCAGCTGCCTACAGGACAGTCATGGCCAAGGATTGAAAAACTCATTCAAACGAGCGACGGAACCTGCATCGCTCCGATTTTTGATCATTAAAAATGCCCTGGAACGCGAATGAGGCGTGAGCGAGAATCTCCTGTTCTCACGAATCAAGCCCGACCAAAACGGAAACACCACCAAGGCTCCTGATTCCTTTTTGCCTTGCTTCCTACTCCGCACACAAAATCTAGCATCAACCCGACGATTACGTAGCAGCGAGCCGATTCATGAAACTTCTTACCAACCCGCTCATGAGCCGTGTTAGTAATGGTATTATTCTTTCCCGTGGAAAAATGTTCGTCCCTTTGCAAAGCTTGAGCTTAAACAAACACAAAAAGCAACAAAGATGACGCCAAGCCGTGTTGGCTGTAAAAACGCGTTGGCCAAAAAGAACGGAAAATAAGAAGAACAGTGTGTATACGGCCGGCACATCCAATCCATTTTAGTGATGTTATTATTCTTTTCAGGCAAATATGCCGAGCCAAACGAATTGTTTTGCTTCTTGCAAGTGCTGTTATTATTGCTTCCTACGAAAGAATGTGCGTCACTTTTTGAAGCTACGAGCTTGAAGGAACATCAATAACATCAACAGCAACAGTGTGCACTTGTGTTGGCCAAGCCAATATTTAAACGATCGGTGCCCGTACGGTACGGATAGTTTGTCTCTGAGAGCCGAAAGATTTTCTTTTTTTTCTTCCTACTTTTTTCTTCTGAACTGGCGTACTTCCTTCCCTAAACAGACAGCAAGCTCGGTATCAAAATTCTCATGAACCAAATTCGAGTCTCTCGTGATCCCGTTTCTCAGATTCGCTCATGAATGTTTTTTAATACGAGCAGCATGGAAACCGCCGTCGTAGAATCGTTTTTGTTGCTGTTCGTGATTGTATTGAACACAAACGAATAGCGAGCTGGCGGCGAAGCATTTTCGTGTGCGTTTCGAGGAGTGAGCGATTTTTATAGTCCTTGGTCATGGCCAAAAGCGGTAGCGCACCACATCAAATGTGTCCCAACAAACTGAAGGAAATAACGAGAGAGCTGTTCCCTCAACATCATAGATATCAAAAGCTGGCCGCAAGTTGACAACTGAGATACGAACGAGGACGAGTAATATCGTTGGAAGAACTGTGGGACAACGCAAAATCCCTTCAGCTGGAAAAGGCTCCCGGTCCAGATAGTATCCCGAACACTGCAGTTTAGGCCGCGATTGTGAAATTACCCGAAATTTTCCGATCGAATTTGTAATGAGGAAAAGATGTTTTCAGAGGTTTGGAAGCTGGTTCAGCTGCCCAAACCAAGAAAACCTTTGAGGAACCCATCGGCATACAGGCCAATATGCCTTGAAGGGTGATACCGTCAAAATTTGGTCATTATCAACTTGACGTATTTCTTTCAATTTTGCATTTAAAAAACCTGAGCACTCCTCATTTTGAAGGTGTGTGTGTGTAGAATGTTGCTTCTACTTTGATTTTGGAATTCACTCTTCAGTTGTCAAAATGCCGTTCAAGGAAGAAGAGCAGCGTATCAAAATTTCGCTCGCGCATCGCGAAAATCCGAGCTACTCGCACGCAAAGCAGGCAAAATCGCTAAAAGTTGCCAAATCAACCGTTACAAATGTAATTGAAGTGTTTGGAGAACGTTTGTCGACAGCCAGGAAGTCTGGATCGCGTGGAAATCGAAAACCGGAAGCCGCTGAGACGACAAAGAGAGTTGCCGGTAGTTTCAAGCGAAACCTTAACCTCTCTCTAGAGATGCTGCAAATAAGCTGGGTGTATCGTCTACAACCGTGCATCGAGCCAAAAAACGAGCCGGACTATCGACTTACAAGAAGTTAGTGACTCCAAATCGCGATGATAAACAAAATACGACGGCCAAAGCGCGATCCCGGAGGCTGCACACGACGATGCTGACGAAGTTTGACTGCGTGGTAATGGACGACGAAACCTACGTCAAAGCCGACTACAAGCAGCTTCCGGGACAGGAGTTTTATACGGCAAAAGGTAGGGGAAAGGTAGCAGATATTTTCAAGCACATGAAACTGTCAAAGCTCGTGAAGAAATATCTGGTTTGGCAAGCCATCTGTACCAGTGGCTTGAAAAGCAGCATTTTCATAGCTTCCGGGACTGTCAACAAAGAAATTTACGTGAAAGAGTGTTTGAATAAACGTCTGCCGCCTTTCCTGAACAAACACGGTTGTTCCGTACTGGTTTGGCCGGATTTGGCATCCTGCCATTACGGTAAAAAGGCCATGGAGTGGTACGCCGCCAACAACGCACTATGGGGCAGCCCCATACAATGAGGCGGCAAAAAGTATTTTATTGCTTTTTCTCTACTTTTTTATGAATATCAAAGAAGATAAACTCGCAAAATTTTTCACATGGGTGTTTTTAGGGATGGGCAATTAATTCTTGATATCGAATCTTAGCTAAGGGGTCGGCAAAAGGGGTCGTCCATATTAACTGTTGACTGTTTTAGCGATATTGACGTTATTAGGCTTGGAATTGATATGAAAATTTGTACATGAGTGTTTTGCTGGACGAGCCATTGATTTTTGATATCAAAATTTAGAAACGGGGACTGGCAAAAGGGGTCGTCCATATTAACTGTTGACTGTTTTAGCGATATTGACGTTATTAGGCTTTGAATTGAGATGAAAATTTGCACATGAGTGTTTTGATGGACGAGCCATTGATTTTTGGTATCAAATTAAGAATCGGGGACCGGCAAAAGGGGTCGTCCATATTTCCTTTTTGCGATATTGACGTTATTTTAAACTGATTTGAGATTTGCACATGGGTGTTTTGGAGGACATGCCATTGATTTTTTATATCAAATTGAGAGTCAGGGACCGGCAAAATGGGTCGTCTATATTAAATGTTTACGTTTTTGTGATATTGACAGCATTTTGAATTGGCCGTATTTTGGGATCAAAATATTTGACCACTGCTCTGTTATCCATGACAATAATTATTTATTAAAACTTAACAACGATTGGGAAGAAATTCATAATAAAATGGAAATACAGAATTAACCAATTTGCACTCAACGCGAACTTTACAAAGCTTACCTGATGAAAAAATATTGTGAACAGGAAATCTTCTATTTCACTTGAACAAATAGTTCGGACTTGTTTTTTTCAATGTTGCTTGTGTTTTTCAGAACGAAATCACTGAGCACTGAACCGGAGTAACTTCTCTTACAACGCACTAAACTGGAGTAACTTCTCTTACACCAGTCAACAGTATTTATATGCTGCGACACTCCGAAGAATAAGATAATATGACAAAATGAGAGGCTATTTCCATGGGAAAAAAAACTCAAAAAATCAAAGCAATCGAAAGATTTGCTCTAATTCAAACTATTGAATTCAAGGGAATCTCGATTGTTTTGATTCAGTAGAAAAAGCATTAAAAAATTAAATTCTTATTGAAAATGGGTAAAAAGTACCCATTCACCAGATCTTTGTGCCGTATTTTTGCTGTTACTCTGAAAAGGGTGAATTGGGGTGCCTGGATTCTCTTTTATTGGATTCTTAGGACCCTGGACCAAGTCATAAAAGTGAAGAAAGTGCGGGGCAATGCGGGGCTTTTTTATTATGTGGCAAAAACTTTTGGATAATTTGAAGAAAATATGAATTAACCCATTTTTTGCACATCTCTGTTTATCGTGTAGAAATTTGCACGAACAGGAATGAAAGTTTTTAAAATAAGCTTTCAAAAGGTATACTAGAATCTTTTTTATAAAAAAAATTTCATTGAAAAAAATGGAATTTAAAAAAAAAATATCGTATAAGCAAAAATTGCATTTTTCCAAAGTCACAGATAATTGGCTGAAATTTTGAGAATATCTTAGTTAAATATATAGATATCAACTAGTAATGATGAATAAGCATTACGATTAAGTTTATTTTTAGACTTTTTGCCGCCTCGAACCCCATAGTGCAACGTGCAGGTGGTTCCCAAGGACAAGAACCCTCCCAACACGCAAGAGCTCCGCCCAATTGAGAAATACTGGGCTATTATCAAGCGGAACCTATATAGACCAAAAAAACTGCATTGGACCCAGATGAGTTCTGAAGAGATACGGCACGCGACGTGCCTTGGAACCGATTCCTAAAATTCCTTCTTCGAATTTACCACCTGGGTAACCGAAAAAAAAACGCCGTAAGTCATCTGGCAAGAAGTCATGAGATCGAAACACGGTCATGACATACATAGTACTTCTTTTGAAGGTTGGCGGTTTAAGATATGGATGGATCTTCCAAGGGAACATACGGTTGCACTTAGAATCTCTTGTGTGAACTAAGGTAACGTAAGATTGTTACTTAGGTTTTAACATATGTGTGTGCTCATAAAATGCTCAACCATTGTTCATCTGACACTTGTCAATAGCGGGAGTGTATCTGAAGGCATAAAGTAAAAAGGAATAACACGAGGTACCTAAACATTTATTAGCCAGTTTGATACCTTTGTTTGGGTAAGTGGTGCAAAATAAGTCCCTGAAGAATTAGGCAGAAGTTTTTCTCGACCAAATTACTATAAAACATGTTTTTGTATATTTTTAAGCGTGAATACCAGTTAAAAATTGTTTTTAAAAGCTGTTGTATTTGTTTGTGTTGTTAATCTCACCAAAGTTATGATGAAAACCACTTAGAAGTTGAATAATATTTAATAACTTCCTTCAGGCACACTGATTTTTATCAACCGAGTTCATTTAATCTTGAACTTCACCTTCTAAACATACACATAGAAACCTTTCAGAAGACATCATCTGCAACCAAATCCCAAGAAACGAACCCCATCTATCCGGTTATGATTCGAATTGACGCCTGGACTCAACAGAGCATCCCCAGAAGTGAGAAAACTGCAATAAAGTAGCTTTCTTCTTCCGCTTTTGATCCAACGTTGATCCTGGTTGTTGTTTCCTGGACGCCTTCTCTGGATACTTTCAACTGATCGAATCCGATTTCCATTTACGAAAACGTCACTCCTGCGCAGCCTTTGAGCCCTTACCTGTGAGTGAGGTGCGGATCCTTTTATCTGTCGGCACTTGTTCAAACGAATCCGAGTCTCGAGCGAGGGATTGTGAGGTGTGTTCTCTCTCTCTCGGATGGTCCAAATCACGGCAGGAGGCTGACAGGGCGCGTAGGAAGAAATGAAAGACTGAAAATGACATTAATGATCATTTCTGGCAAGTGGCCCGAGACCCGAAAAGTGCGAGATAAAAAGTGAGAAAATAGGCACAAATTTAATAACAAATATATGGATAAATGATGAAGTGTGGAATTAATAATCGGTTCCGATTCCGACCGGAGGCTTCGGAAAAAAGAAATCGTTTTAGGTTTTACCGAGTGAAAAAGGGACGGAAGATGGGCTGTGCTTTATCGAAAACTTTGCTCGCTCGTTTTATTGGCGGCGGCTTTTGTGTGTGTTTTTTTTGTATAAGTCGTTTAATGTTCTTCGGGTTGTTTTTTTTGGTCTTCTATTTTTGTGTACATAGGTGTGAAATGATTTATGACGTGCCTAGTGACTTGTGTAATGCGTGGATGTTTGATCAATTCTGGGAAGTGGTTTCCTATTGTTGAAAGTTGATTTTTCATTGGCTTCGTCGGAGGATCGGCAGTTTAGATTGATTGAAGTTCGAAGAAATTTTACTCACGTTGACGACGTGTCTGAAGTGGTGGCGGCCTTTCTATTGCTGCGAACATGCTCTGCTGTTCAGATTAGGTCAAAATCCATTTTTCAAAATTGATGATAATCTGAAAATAATATTATGTGTATCTTTCTACTATCAATAATTATAAAATAAAAAATAATGTAACTATCATTTATATCTGCGTTCTTAATTTTCTGAAATCAGGAATAAGAACGCTAATCTGCTAATCTTTATAAGTCCTCTAAATTTATAAAAAATGTATAAACTTTATTCGTCTAAGATTTCGTGATCTAGTGGATAAGAAAGTTTCGCTTATTTTTAGTTTCGCTAACAAGCTTAGTATGAAAATGTTTTAATGTATCTAATGAAAAGAAATAAAAATTTTAGAAGCAAATCATTCAGTCTTGAATAAGCTCGATAAAATTTAATTTTGAATGGAATTTTTTATAGGAAAACATTTTTTAATAATTGAAAGTTCTAGCCAGCAAAGCCTGCCATTTTTAACCTATGATCATTTTTAATGATAATAGCAACTATGGGTTCACTAAAATAACATAATTTTTATTTGAATTATACAACTGAATAGGTTTCGAAGCTGTGATTTTGAGTCTTGTTAGAATAATTGCCTATCAAAGTTGAAAAACTATTTCCGAAATTGTTGATTTAATTCAATACAACAAAGTTTTGCAATTTTTTCCAAGCATTTATCATCAGGTGTAGGAAAGTGTGTGTGAGTCCATCGAAAAGTATTTTACCCTTCAATGCAAAAAGTTGATTTTAAATAACACCTACTAAAAAGTTTTGACTCAAATATTCACAAAAAATATGTGAGATATCCTGAAAACGACTTATGGTTTTAAAATGTGAAGTTCCAATGGTTTCAATTGTAAGATATCGGAAAATTATCCAGAGAAATTGGAAAAATCAAACTCATTTATTTTTTCGGTAAATAGTAGTTTTTGAAAAATTGCTATGCGAAAAATTGCGTTTTCTTATTTCTCCGACATCCCACATTTGTCAGATCACGCTCCACTTGGTCTAATCACCTTGCTTGTTGCTCCCTTGTTCGTCTCGTTCCTACCGGATCCTTTATTTATATTGATTTGTCTTAGGTTAAATTACCATGCAGACTAATATCTTAAAAACTAATGGAATCTGCTTAAAACTAATTTAAAACTACGCTTACTCATGTTAAAATCGAACAGATGGTACACTAAATTGAAACGTTCACAACATTTATCTATCGGATGGTTTCTTCCGTAGGTAATACGATGTTAAGGTATCCAGAGAAACTGGCGTTGTCGAAATGTCCTGTGTCGAAGTGGATGCATACATATTGACCCGTTGGAGAATGTATGCTGAGTCGATGCGGTAAGTTAACACATCACTCACAGATGAAGGTTTGCTGCAGTTCGGTTCGGCATTTTTCGAGTGTGGCTAAGTTTATTAAGGCACATCTTTGCTCATATGGTGGAAGCCGAAGCGGTTCATTCCAAGGAAGGCGACGTAGAGCGTACCTCACAAAACTACGCTGAACACGTTCGAGGCGGTAGCATTGTGCGCTCTGATAGAGAGCCCACACTCCAAGATGCTACGTACCGAAGAGCAATAGACGGCTTTCAAAGCGTAAATGTCATCAAAATCACATGTGTTTCGACGCAGAAATCCGAGAATTGCAAATCCTTTAGCTGTGGTAAGCGCAATGTGCTGGGCAAATGTAAGCCCGTTATCAATTTTCACACCTATGTAAGTCCAGAATAGACGACACATTCTCCAGGCTCGCTCCGCAAAGTTGGTATTCAAAATTGATAACACGACGTGCACGGGAAAAGTTGACAACCTTACATTTTTTAGCGATAGCCAGCATTCCGTTAAGATGACACCAGTTATCAAGTTTAGCAATGCCGGCTTGTAAGGCAAGGCAATCAACTTCACTGGCGACCTTTCTGAAAAGCTTCATATCGTCGGCGTACAGGAGCGTATCAGATTGAAGCATGATACACAAGTCATTCACGAAAATGATGAAAAACAGCGGTCCCAGGAGACTTCCCTGAGGAACTCCTGACGGAGTTGCAAATGTCTTCGAGCATGTATTTATTAGCTTCGTGTAAGCCTGGCGATGTGATAGGTACGACTAAATCCACTCGAGCAATCAGGTTGGAAAGCCAAGTTGATCCATCTTTGCTATTAGTATCTTGTGCGGAACACGGTCGAACGCCTTCGCGAGATCGATGTAAATAGAATCAACTTGACAACCTTTCTCCAGATTGTTACTCAACGAGCTCACGTAGCACATTGATGACAGTTGACCTTTGTTTAAAGAAACCATGCTGAGAATCGGAGATCAATGGTTTGGCAGCAGAGTACAGCTTCAAAAATTTTGTAGATCGAACTTAGAAGCGAAATTGGTCGGTAGTTTTCGACGCAGTGTGTGTTTCCCGATTTGTAGATAGGAGTGATGGCCGCAATTCGCCAGACGCTTGGAAATACCCTCTCTCAGTGAACGATTGAAAAGACAGCATATGAGGGCAGCTAGTGATGCAGCGCAATGTTTCAAAACCGTCGGAGGTGTCGCGACGTAAACCATCTTACCCTCACATCATGATTCCATCACTATCATTACCATTCCATCATCATTCACCGTCATTCATCATCATCAGCCAATCACCACTAACACTACAAACTAGTTAACGAACATTCCATCAGTCAGTCCAGTCGAGAACTTTCTCGAACCAAACACACGCATGCAGTAATAACAACAACAAAAGCCACGCAATTGACGCCAGCAGACAATAGCCGGCAAACCAACAATAGCAACAACAAACGATGGAACCGGCAAACAACCAATAGCGTTCTCGCGTTCATACACTCACACACTTACAATCCATAGCTATAAATATCTGATCAGTTGTAAATAGTAGTTAGTAATAAAGTGACCATTATATAGTGAACACGTATCTTTTCTATCCCGTGAAACCGAATCCCTCTTCAGACGGAAACCTCCATAGAGGTGTGTTGTCTGGACCGGGACCTTTAGATGGATTGGCTGCGGACAATTGCTCGTATACTTCCTGCTCGGTGAGGCAAGGCAAAGATATGTTGGCGGTAAAGCTTTAAACTCTCGTTCTAAGTTTCTCAAACAGGCGCGGTCCTATGGGGGGGTGATCGGGGTGATCACCCCCCCAAGCGGCAAAAATCCGTTACAAAATACCCGCAAATGCTCGAATGTCTATAAAAAGTTGGAACTTTTCTTTGTAGATGTGCTTTCCAATTTTAAAAATTTTCCACTCCGTGGGGGTGTTTATTCCACAAAAAAGTTAATTTATCACTTAAAAGGACTTAGGATTTCCTGGACTGAATTATACCAAATAACTTTTGTTGATAAGTTACTCAACGAAAGTGTGTTGTTGAGTGTTGATTTGAAATTTGCTATTAATAAAATGTAGGGACAACTTTTTTTTTAAATTGTCACTAATTTCCCTCATAGGCCTCAATTAACACAAGCAAATCGCAACAAATTTTAGTATTTGCTTCAAATTCAGAGCTTCTGAATTCTTGATTTTGTTTTGAATTTGAATGAAATGAAAAATTTAGAAAAGTCATACAGGGGGGTGAAAATGGTTATAACACTGAAATACTTGAAATATTTGTTCTGCTTTCATCATACATTTATTGCCTTCAATTGCAAAATAAAAAATCAGATTCTGAATCACAGTTGAGATTCTCTTTAGCGAGAATTTTTCACCTTCAATTAATCCACCATTCAAATATGAATTATAAACTTAAAATTAATTACCTATATTATGAAATTCAAAAACAAAAATTTAAATTTTAGATCTGATATTATTTAATTCTGTTTTAAATGTATACATCAAACATTCATGTTATGGATGACTGTGAAAAAAATACAAGTACTGCCAAACAAAAATCGAATATAAAATATTCATAGTAATCCGATCAGGAGAGCATGTCAAAACAATAACTAAAACATATTTCAAGGAGATATTTATATATTTCTTAGATAAAATTTGGAGCTCAAGGTTTTCGACTATAAGATTCCTAAAACTGGGTAATATCTTATTTTGATTGAATTTCTCGAACAGGATTGAACTCACTTTCAACGATAATGAATTTGCTTCCAATTGTTATAAAATATTATGACCATATCTTATTTTAATATGCATACAACATTCCATAAAACACGGACATCGAAGTCAACGGCCCAAACCGTGCTTTAATGAAATTCGCTCGACCCATTCATAAAATTGAATTCAATTTTTGGGAAACCATAAATGGAGCATGGTTTTAGCAAACTACGTGAGTTATTGAAATTCCTCTAGAAATTTTACTCGAAGCATTCATATCTTAACGAGTTATAATTATGTTAGATTTTGTTCTGCCCAATATCAAGCTATGCTATCTGAATGAGATATAATCTTGATTTGAGCATATCAAAAACTGATATAATTAAGCTATGATCGTATAGACTTTTTAATGATTTGAAATATTTTACCATCCTACGAGTACTGAATTATAACTCATATTGATTGAAAAAAAATCAGTATCAAAATATCTCATTTTGATATAATTTTGATTTTTCCTCCTGATCGGGAAGAGTTTAAATAAAAAAAAACCTCTCAAAAGATTTCAGCAATAATAAATCGAAGAAAGAGATTACGTTTTATGACTTTTGCGTTTCCTATGAGTTTTTAGTGCCAAAAAGGAACAAAAAAGTATTTATATCAGCTGTTTCAGGAATTGGTGTTGGAGATAGAGATTCAAAAATTCATCTCTAGAACGCAAAATCTGCATTCAAAACTATAACACAAGAAAATAAAATTCACATTTTCCACAGTGCAAAGAATTTGAAACTGATTTCAACTTATTTAGGAGCTCTAAATGCAAATTTGTATTATTTTATCAGCGCTTTTTTCCGGTATAAATTTTGAAAATACAAGGCTCATTGGAGAAATTTGTGCACTTTTAACAAAAGTGTAAAATATCAAAATAAAATTAGAAAAAAAGGTATTAACTTTATGATCAATTTTCATAAAGACTGTGAGTAATTTACCATGAGAAAAAATTATAGGAGTAAGTATCTTTCCCCATTTTGTAAAATACGAAGATTATCTAGACGAAATCTGAATTGTTTTTTTTCGGGAATTTGTAACTTCTTAACATTCTTCCCTGTGACCTGTATCGTTGAATAAATAAAGGATAATGAAAAGATTTACCATATTTTTTGTTGTTCAGGTTAGTTACTTCATCAATTATCATTCATCGATTTCACTCTGAACTGCTAAGTTTTAAAATTACTCAATGCCAGAAAATAAGAAGGGAAAAAATAGACAAAAAAATCGAGTTTAAGACGCAAAAAGCTTCCAAAATCAGTTTGCCACGGTTTTAATTTTTCCCTTGTGAATTAAAACTTTCCCCTTAGCATTCCACTATTTTTTCGGCAACAAGGCATTCTACCATGCAAAACAGTCAGAAGATCTTTTAGCGATTTTTAACCAACACTCCTGGATTTCTATAGATCTACAGGAATTATGTCACCGATACTGCTTTCAGCTCATCTACACAATAATATTGAAATTTTAATTTAAAATTTAGCTTAAGGTTTGATATTCTTAATCTGAAGGCTTGGCTATTTCAATTGCAAATGATTGAGACTGTTAACTAAAGAAGAGTATTAACATTCAGAATTAACCCTTCATTTCATTATTTTCTTTATAATTCAAAATTATTTAAAAAATAGGTAATTATGTGGAGGTGGACAAAGATACAATTTAAACTGAAATTTTTTGATGAAAACTTTAAATTCAAGAGCAAATCAAATAAAATTCGGTTCCAAAATTTAGAAACTGATTTTGATAATCGGTTTCTTCTACTTAATTTATATTGAAAGTGTTGATTTTATATATTGTGTTTGAAAAATATTAAAATTAAAATACTAATATTAGTATATATTAAGCATTTAAGTATTAATATAATACTATTTCCAAATCACGATTCAGTAAAATACCCCAATGAAGAATTCAATGCCCGTTAGTTATGTTTGTTAATTTGTTTATCGGGCTTATCGGTGAAAAGTAAAATACTTTCGATAAAGTATAAAATACCAGAGCTCTAATATTTGGAAGCTCAGGAAATAAATGAAGATAACTTGATTTTTTTTTCTACGTATTCATCTCTCAACAACGTGTGTATCATTTTCATTGCAAAAAATACATTTATAACGAGACCTTTTTTTAAAAGGCTCTCAAAATGACAATTCTAAAATACCTGATATACCGACAAATAAAAAAAAAATCAACATTTTTTCGCAGTGGTTATTATAGATTCGCTGGTTGTTTTATAAAGGGATAACACCCCCCCCCCCCCCCCCCCGGCAACCCCTCCCTTCTCCTTTCGCTCACTCAAATGATTGTTTTTTCACCAGATATTAACGTTCCTTTATATTGACTGATTTTTGAAAATTGGAAAATCACCCCCCCCAAGAGCCGACTCTAGGACCGCCGCTGTTCTCAAACGACGTCTCTGGTTTTCGGTACGATTCTTGATGAAATTCTTGCGGGCCTTTCGTAGCTGATTTCGCAGTCGTCTAAGCTCAGAGTTCCACCACTCATGCCTGAATGACTGGTGTCTTTGTGGACGCTTCAGGGGGACGATTGGTTTCAAAACGGAGTAAAGATTTGTGTAGAACGCATCAACTGCAGTATTGACGTTGTCAGCATTACCGAGGAATTCCCAGCTCGTTGAATCTAAAGCAGCTGCGACCAGCTCAAAATTGCATTTATTGAAATCCGAATCAATATCTCCTATGCATTCGTCTGGCGCGGGATTCAGGTAGGTTTCTATACATATGTTCTGTGATGACGGTCAGTAACCGGTCTAATGAGCGTCATATACAGGCTACACTTCGTGCGAGGGCTAAGTTTTCTCGACCGCAGTTGCTTGTGGAGTCCATAGTAGGCACGACATTTTTTTTTTTAATCGAACACACACATATAGGATCTCAGTGAAACTTCATGTTTCTTCGAAGAGATCTAATTTACTTAACTCTAAGGCGTACATCTTTCAAGGAATTATGGCTAGCATCTTACAAATGCTAAAACCACCAGACCACAGAAAGAGTACTATATGTGCCGTGATCGGGATTCGATGGCTTAGAAGACTGGAACGCTATCCTCTAGGCCACGACCGGCGACCACTTCCGCTTATAATTCGCCTCCGGATCTCACGGCTGGTGTCATTATCTGCGGTCACCAGTGACCCGAGATAAACAAAGTCTTCGACTATCTCCAGCTCGTTACCGTCGATCGTGACCTTGTTATTACTGGACAAGCGGGTTTGGTCGGTCTCAGACCTGCAGGTCTGGATGTACTTCGTCTAGGACGTATTAATCATCAACCCAATCCTTCCTGCTTCACGTTTCAATTTGCGGTAGATCTCTTCCACCACTGCAGATGAACTGCCGACTATGTCAATGGCGTCGGTGAAGCATATAAGTTTATTGGATCTGCTGAAAATGGTGCCCCGCATTTCGCCCACCGCTCGTCGAATAACACCTTCTAACGCCATGTAAAACATCATGCGGGATAGACCATCGCCTTGTCGAAGCCCCCTGGAGGATTCAAATGAACTCGACAATTCATCTGAGAACCGCACACACGCTTATTTCCATCCATCGTCGCCTTGATTAGTCTGGTCAGCTTCCCGGAAAAAAAGTTCTCGGCCATGATTTTCCATAAAAGTGTTGTATGCGGCTTTGAATGAATGGTACGTAGGGACTTGATGTTCACGGCATTTTTGATGGATTTAACGTAGTGTGAAGATCTGTTCGGTCGTAGGCCGTCCCTCCATGAAACCGACCTGATGACTTCCCACGAATCTGTTTGCTGTGACGTTAGACGGTGGAGTAGGATTCGGGACAGCACTTCGTAGGCTGCATTTAGGACAGTGATCGTTGAAAGTGGCTCCGTCAGGATACATCCGTCTTTGTGCAGGCACATTTCTTTGCAGTATGCGATGAGTTTCTGAAAAAACTTTCGTGTTTCTTGGGAACGTGCAGCTGTTCTAGCTCATCTCATCCTCCTGGAAAATTCAGATTCGCTGCCTTTTCCGCAGTCGGTGATTCTCCACGTTTCGACTGGTGCTTCTCTGCACAACTGCCGCCCGCGCGGCGTTCTCAGCGTCCATCACCCTCCTACACTCCTCGTCGAAACAGTCCACAGTGGTGCAGAACATCAATCTAGCTGTACAAAATTAATAGCGCTCAGGGATGAAGAGATGTTATCAACGTTTTTTTTTTCTATAAGGGAAATAGGTAATTTTTATATAAAAAGTGTATTTTCAATCATTCAAATCTCTACTAGTTCCACCGATTTCCCCGCTAATTTCTAATGGGAATGGTTCCGCTTATCATCAAAAATAATCACAAAAAGTGGGGTGTTGCGAAAATGTGCACTTTTCGATGGACGAACCTTCCAAAATAGCCAATAAAATACACTAAATGCTTTCTATAGGGCTTCAAAAACTTCTAAACCCACCATAATGTATGAGACAATTGTAAATCGTGGCATGTGTTAACTTTGTTTCAAAGACAGCGAACCATTTTATCCAATCTACAGCGTGTCAGGTTCAAAAAACTGTTTTTTCAAGAGATTTTTTTTACTTTGACTGTAACTCCTGAGGGTGATGTGTTAGGACTTTGATATATTCAACAAACTTATGTATTTTTATCAGATAAACAACTTTGTCGAAGACATCAAAGCCCTAATTAGAAAAACAAAAAAGTAAGCATTTTTATCTCATTATCGGTGGACCCCTCGGCAAAAATTTTGATACTAGAATATGCTCCATGTAAAACTGAATAATGTTGCTGAAGACATCAAATGTCTATTTTTTCATCCCTGAGCGCTATTAATTTCGTACAGCTAGATTGATGTTCTGCACCACTGTGCAGTCGTTTCGTCGAGTTCGTTCCACATGCTCGATAACGTTCTCTGCAACGCACTTGATGGTGGTTGAAATACTTCAGCCGTTTGGCAGTACATCTGAAATGCAGAAGAGTAGGGTCGTATGCTACATTTTATTAAGGTGAGGCTTTCATCATGGTTCAAGGGTTTGAACTTGAGCCGGGATTTTATTACAACAATTTCCCCGACTCGTGACTAATAACTTTTCCTTAACAAACAAACGTGTGTTCTAACTACACTAAGATCAAGAGCGATAAAAAAAGTAAGTAAAAACGTTAGGTCTTGCGCTTTATATCTAGGGAAATACAGGATGGATTTCTACAAACTTTACTACACCATTGGACTATGTGTTGTCATACAATATTATTTAAAATGATTCAGCATTTTTAGTGAGATGTCGAATTGTAAAGGCAACATTTTTATTGTCTGATATTTTTTATCGTCGATTGTTATGCAGACTAAATCTCTGTGAAGTATTTAAAAATGAGAATGTAGAATTTATATTGATTGGCGGATAGGAGAACATGTAGAAGAAAAACTGCAGGAGGTGATATTGAGCGAGGGCATTTTGAATAGAAGGATGACACCACATTCAAGAAATTTGTTCCATCACCAATTACCAGTGTGATTGAAGTACAGCCAACAGAACTAGAGCTACTTTCCTTCACACAGTAAGTTACGAATGAACCACAGTATCCTACTGTGGCTGAACTCAATGCATTTCTTCGGCTCCGTTTTCAAATCATCGTTTAATTTATCCAAGAGGTTCTTCTAACATGATATTTCTCGCGTAGGCTTTCATTACGTCGTCTGAAACAAAATGTAAACAAACAGTTTTATTACAAAAAAATACAAAACATGACATAAACTAGCCGCAACTTTTTTCCATTTTGAATATTTATAGTCTGGACAACATATTCTATATGTGAAATACAAATTTTAAAGTTGTTTTGATAACTTTTGCAGCAGTTTTCCGTGAATTCTTAAGATGTTTCATACGACGTAATGACAGCTCACGCGAGATTTGAATATTAGTGTAATTTATTACACTGGACTGTACATGTGGACTCAAGGAAATAAATTTGTTGCAATAGGTATACATAAATTGATGATTTATTTGTGAAGTCATCAACACAAAATGAACTTATTCAAAAAAAAAAAAATTAAAAGTTGATTAATTTTGTGTTTTTTAAGACTAAGCTGTGTTTAAGAGTGCTAGGCAGTATTGTATAAAATGGTTATCCAAATTCCTACATAATTCTCAACTAAAATATCCATACCAAATAGAGCACAAAATATCCACGTTAAGTAAATATTGACTGGGCAACATTCGATTATCTTATTTCTCAAGAGAAGAAGCCCAACACCGCGTGAACAAACAGTCGCTTTCAGGAAATTTGTCTCAGTGCGTTTGAATGGGGCTCTTCTTGGCCCACCTCCCGCGAACAGAAGATGATCTTCCGCGGAGGAACCCTGCCAGTTCCAAGCCGCCAAAAACACAAGAACAAAGCTCGGACTGGGACAACCGCCAATGATGGCCAGCCAGCCAGCCAGCAGCGGTAACTTCAATTCTCCCGCACCCAGCAGGAGAGTCAAATTAAATCGGCGTTGATTATGTGATGGCTTTGCAGCGTCCAATAAAACCGCCGAAATTAGACTACCAATAAAGCGAGACGTGTTGCCTGATGAGTGCCGAGAGGCACCCAGTCGGAATCCTTTCGGTCAAACAAATAAAAATTATCATTTTTCAACATATTTCTGGCGGCTGAACAAAGATGCATCCCGCTGCGGATGATGCAGGGGATGGGTTTCTCGCATTTGTTCTTCGCTTGTCCCGCAGCTCAGTGGTTTTTAAATCTCCGGCGAAAAGTTTGAAAAATATCCCATCAGAGAAGGTTAGATTTTTAAAGAAGTTTAAAAAAACAAAACAAAAAAAATTTAGCTCGGTGCCGGATTTGGCTCGCTATGTTCGGCTTTCTAGATTAACGCATTACCTACTATGCTGAAGAAGTCCTTACACAAAGTGAAAAGATTCGTTTGTATCTTTTCTGAAAACCTTTTTGTTCCTCAAGTTATGTCGTAAGACGCAAAACTATGAAAATAAAAAATAAATAAATAAGTCTCTGAAATTCCGGATAGATTATTTCAATAAAAAAAATTGGACTGAATTACCTATTGTTATTCAACTCACAAGATTGACATTGACTAAATGTGTTCTCGAAAAATCATACAAAAATTTAAATTTTTCTCGCATCGGAATCAGAAATGTATGAAGTTACAATAAGTTCTGGTAAAATCCAAGATTCCAATGTTGATCCTTCATACTCCGAAATCGGTTTCGATTGAGAACCCCATGAGTGGGCCCATAAATTCTGAAGAACATTCTCCGAATACGAAGACGGACGGCAAACGATCGGCTTGTATCACCTGGAGCTAAATAAACAGGCCTGGGTGTGAAGTGCTCAATGTTATGGTTTTCGATGTGGGTTGTTTCAAATGAAGAAGAAAAACGAACAAAAATGTAAAAACCGATTGGGGGTCACATAAATATGGCGTTTTTTTGGGTTCAGTCTATCCGCTTGATTCCATTTTTTGCCTCCAATTTCAAACTCCAGGCGGCCACAGTGGAAACGAATCAAATTAAAACTAATAAATGTGTAAACTTGCAGTCCGCGGCAACAGTTTTATGGTGGCCAACAATGTGTCGAAGAATGTTAGGCATCTGCCCGATTGAAATATTTGATCGATGCTTGATACTGATGGATTTCACATGCCCCAGCGAGAGGGTTGCAGAAAATCGATCTAGTCTAGTTGGAACTCTTATACTTTTGGTCCATGTTTCGTTTCGTCGTTTGGTACAAGAGATGCTCGTTGATTCGAGATGATTATGGTTTCCATCTTTCATTGAAATTTTAGTGAAAACACAGTTTAAGACAAGCTCTTGAAAAAATAAAAAAAGCTAATAAAAAACGTTTTATCAATTCTTTGCAATTTTTAAGAATTTTGCTTTTTTTTGGATAGACACTATTTCTGATCGATAGTGGGTAAATGTATTAAAAAACATCTTGTCCTATAAATGTCTTGATGCATTTCAAATACCGAAAAAGGGGGGTAAATAAGAGCAATTTACTTACTATTTTCGTTATTTTTCTGTCAAGTTTTGCTTTTTCAGCCAATGATTTTCTTTGGATGGTGTATTTTGTAGGCCAGAACAATACTAAGACAAAGAAAAACAACAACAGCTTCTTCTGTGTATGTATCCCCGAATAGGCTGAAGAGTTCGTTAATTTTTAAACCCCAAAACAACAAAAAACGACTTTAATTTTCCATAATTTTGTTTTTTGCTGTGTAGATCCTGTGTAGCTGTTTTTCCAATCCCCAGTAGAGGCGTTTTTCGTAACAGACACCAATATACGAAGAAATGTTCAGAATAGTGCCAAACTCCTGGGCCAAAAATAGTCAGAAAATTAACAAAAAAAAAATCCAGATTTTCAGCATAAACTGGTAGCAAAACTCTTCAGGTATCAACTTGAAAGTACTCCTTCTTTCAATTTATGTTATGTTCTACGATTGCAGGAGATTCTAAACACTGTTCTGTACATGTCCGATTAATTCCATAATTAATTTAAAAAGATTAAGTTACAAGAATGTTTTGTTAAAATGTGTCACCATTTGAAGCAGTTTGAATTTATTCTCTTTCAATTTTTGCTGAAATCATGTTCAAAGGAACTTTAGTAGTTGTTCCAAAAGCACACTTGTCTTACACAGAAAAAAATTCTGAGCTTTACATTTCATGTAAAATTCGGTCAGATGTGTTGTACAATATAACGCAGCCCTGAAAAAAAAACCATGCGTTTCCTCATTTGGGTCAATTAGTTGTAATTTTACATGACTTTTGCATGAAACGATGTTTGAAATCAAAAACATTGCAGTCGCGCACAGGGTGTGTCTTATTTTTTTTCTAATTTTAATAAATGAAAAGTGAAAAGAAATCTTTTTAAAAACTTTCACCAAGAAACAAAAAATGTTTTATTGCTTTAATTAAAAAACCTAAAAATAGTATATTACTATAGAGAAATTTATAGACATTATTGGATAGAAGTGATATATTGTTCTAAGCTAAACAGTTGCCCACTTGTTCATTTAAAACATAAGAATAACTCTAACCGATTAGGTCGATTTGAAATCTAACATTTAAAAATTAATGGCACAAAAAGTAGTCAAACTTTTGGTAAGAATAAAAAAAATTGCAGAAAATGGTCAACAATAATCTTAATTTGTTGTTACAAAAATTTCAGCAAACTAAAGCTATTTCTCTCTTTGATCTTGGATTTAAGTATAAACGCGTTAGTTAAAAAAATCAGGCTCATGGACTATTAAAAATATAAGTGAATCGTTTTGAGTTGTTTAATATTCATACTAACAAATGATTCGCTTCATTACCCCTTCCTCAAATCCCATCATTTTGCAAATGCATTTCAATGTACAACGAATTAATATCAAGTAATATTATTCAAAAAACATTCTACGTGAACATAATGCTACCTACATTGAAAAAGAAAATTATTTATTTAAAAAAAAAACATCCATCCAAAAACTATGAACGAAACATAAAAGATAATTTAGATACACCCTGTAGCAGAATCGTATCACAAACAAACACCGAACGGCCGACCGGTAAGCAGCAAGTTCGATTTGATGCGCCAAAAAAAATCTGTTTCAAGGGTGGAGCTCGTGAATTTCGAGTAAGCACAAACATTTTGAACAACTTTTTAATCATTATCATGCTTTGTTGTAAGGCTGATGGCTAGAACTTGATAAATTATGAATTCAAAATTTAAAAAAGAATAATGAGCAGGAACGGTTTTATTGTTATGGTCATGTAAATTCACAATGGCATTTTTCTCTTTTCGGGAATTTACATTACGTCATAAGTCATGTAAATTTAGTAGAAATAACTTGTTCCATTTATTTGCAGGTTGAAACATGTAAAAGCACAAGATTATTTAATACTGTGTAGGATTCAAATTTGTTTATGTAAGCAACGCAATGGTTCTGAATTATTTTTTTTTCATTTACGCAATTTATCAAGAAACTTATTGATTCTGAAAAAATAGGAAGGTACATATATTTATTGTAGATTAAAATATCCTACTTAAATCAAATTGTTTTCCTGTTTTTACGCAAAATCGATGAAATTAAAAGAAAATCTTAACTATTGTTATTGAAATCTTCATTTTTAAACTTCAAATTTGGTACCAGAATATGAACTCAAATGATCAATAAATAAACTTTCATCCATAACAACCGTTTTTGGGAGATCATCAATCAATGCATCGAACGACATCTGCCAAAACACCCGTCCACAGTTCTAGTTGAGAAATGATACAATCAAATCAAGCAGCATTACTCGGCGTCAATTTGCCAGATTGATCTCCGGTGCCGTAGCTAAATGATCCGTAACCAATCGGATTGCCTATGTGTTATGACTAATAATCCTGCTTGTTATACATGCCATAATCAAATTATCCACGATATGATGCGACAACATAAACATGAACCGCCATATTGCAGTATGATGAGCAAATTTTGGGTAGGGGAAACCAACAGAATGAATGTTTTGCCAAGATTCCTCACCAATTCCGGGGGAAGACGAATACGGCTGGCAAAATATAGCAGTCTATAAATCAGTGTAAATTTTCAATTATGACTCCCTTTTCGGTGATAAACCCTTCCCTCTTTGTATGTGGTCGGAAAACGGATAACAAGCAGAGGTGCCAGGTCGTTCTGTAAAAAATCAGGACACCGCGGAGAAAAAATCAGGATTTTTCAGGACACCACCAAATTGGTGAAAACAAAATGCAGTTCTGCTTAGATTGCATAACTAAAGGCGAAATATAGGTGCTGAAGACGCCTGGAATTATGCAACTGAAGCGAGAATAACCCTGGCTGGCCTCCAGTTAATATCAAAAATCCTCATTTAAATGTCGTTTAAATCAAAGAATCTCATTGGTTTAACTGGTTAAACTATTTTATTTAAGGTTTGTTTGATGTTCTTATCATTTAACAATAAATTTAGTTATGATTTGGATATTTCTTTAAAAATCAGGACAAATCAGGACATTTTAAGGGCCATTTTTCAAAAATCAGGACAATTCAAGCGATTTTGAAAAATCAGGACGGTGTCTCGAAAATCAGGACAAATCCTGATAAATCAGGACACCTGACACCCCTGATAACAAGTGATGTTTTTCCGTTTTAAGGTTAGGGTGGCCAGTAGACCGCTGCAAGCTTTCAAATTTAGAAATGTTTACACCTCACATAACTTTTTAGGTTGGTCTTAAAAGGCGAACACGAAATTATTGCGACACATTTAACAGGGCACAACTTTTTTACCAACGGGTAAAAATCAACCAAAATTTGCACACTGTCTCATTGATGTGTATTATTGTTTACATGCTGTCAAACTCAAAGTCGTGTTTTTCGATTCAACGAAAATTGAAGTGAACCAACGCGAGTCGAGAGAAAAAATTCTTTCCAAACATCTGGAATTTCCTGACCTGTCGCACCGACATTTGAGAAAAATGTTTAAATGTAATCCCAACGTCTCAAGCCGTAATTTGGCTTAAAAGATCGGCATGTCGCATAGCTACGTCCAGAATGCAAAAGAGAAAGCTGGACTACATTCATACAAGGTACAGAACGGCAACAATCGATGGCTTAAACTCGGGCACAGAAGCTCTACGAGAAGATGCTGACCAAATATGGGTGCTGTGTGATGGACGACGAAACGTATATAAAAGCCAATGTTGAAGTTCGCCTCCAAATATCTCGTTTGGCAGGCCGACTGCTCTTGTGGACTGAGGAGTGAGCCTTTCGTGATAGAGGGCACAGTGGATGGCGAGATCTACAAATCTGAGTGCCTCGAGAAGCGCATTTTACCGTTCTTACAGCAGCACGACGAAGCTTCGAAGCTATTTTGGCCTGATTTGGCGTCATGCCATTTTTCTAAAAGTGTCCTGGAGTGGTAGGAGGCCAATTATGTCAATTTTGTTCCAAAGGACATGAACCTGCCAAACTGTCCGGAGCTGCACCTGGTGGAGCAGTACTGAGCAATAATGCAGAGGAAACCTCGGAAGAGCAGGAAGACGGTCAAAAATGAGAAGGACATGTTAAGAAAATGGAAAAAAAAACTCGGAAACTGGTACCGGATGACGCTGAAGACTTTGGTGGAGGGCATCAATGTCAATCGTTCAATTTTACACTCCAGGCTCCATCGATTAACTCTTCTTTTGATTTTTGATATTTACTTCAAAAATCAAATGAAGAGTATATAAAACTACCCTAAAATTTTGGTTTGTTTCTGAACATTAAAAGAAAATTGGCATGACATTTTCGGTGTCGCAATAATTTCGTGTTCGCCCTTTAACTTTAAAAAAAATCATCATTGCTTGTAACGAAAAATTCTAAATGCTCAGTGTACCGATTCACGATTCTTGATGCCAGTCGATTAAGCATACGCAGCAAAAAAAAAACTCATGTGAATTTGCATCATTTAATTGCATATGATTGGAACATCTTTTTACCAATTGGATACAACTTTTACGAATTTTTGTACTTTATATTGCTTAAATTTGCATCGAAATCGATGTAAAATTAAAATATTGTTACATTTGTGATTTATATCGTCTAAATTTTAATCAGATTTTTTTTTTGTGCAGTGGGGATCCAAACAAAAGTTTCTGTAAACCCTATCGCCCAATGATAAACTTTGTGCTGTCATTTATACGGATCATTTAGAACGTGGAATTGGTTTCCCTTTCCGGTATTCACAATCGTGTTGATGTTCAACTCCCAACAAGCTTCCAAATCTGATACGCACCGTAAACATTGAGTTGAGCAAGTTCAACAACAATGTTAGGGATTCTCCATATAACTGTTTTTACCCCTTCCTCTGTAATACAACAACCATCCACAAACCAATGTGCGGTTCAGCGAGATTCGACGGAGATAGGGCAAATATTTACCCCTTTTTCGCCTAGGAACAGACGGTTCATTTTCCATGCCCCGTTTTCCTCGATCCTTGCTTAGGAGAGAGAGAACCGGCAGACGGTTTCGTTCCGGAAAACTTTCCGTGGCAAGATTTTATTGTTCCGTTCTGCCACGACAGGAAATGTATTGTGGAATGAAAAATTACAATACTTTCTGGGTCGCGCAATTCGGATTCGGGAAGCGGCTTGGCATGGGTCCATAAATCATACCGGGACACTCCTTGTAAAGAAGGCGCGAGGCCATTCCAAGAGCAAGAGGGTTGCAAATCTGTAATAGTCTGTGAAAGGGGTGTGAGCAGATGCCACATCCTAGTCGGTTTCTCATAAATTGTATCATTTGTTATTGTGCGGTGGAAAACAATTGGAACCTTTGGGAAGTAACTAAACCAAAATTTTGTGCAAGCTACTGTAGTGACCGGACGTTCCTTCGTCTGCAGACATTTTTTTTTATTTCACTGTTAACACTTGCGTTCTCTCGAAATCACTTTTCTTAACTGACCGTTTTTTTCATTCACACATAGGAGCTCGTCAGAAACTGTTCACGCATACTAACTCCATTCCTTTAAGGATTCGGTCCTCACCTATACCTGTTTATCGGCTTCGTTCAATCCAAGTATCATCGATGTGATCTTGCTCAAACACACACACACTTCCATTCATGGAATATTAACGACCGTTTTCTTTCATACGAATCGTTTCATACACGCACGCTTAGGGAAACTCAGTCATCCTGGACATTTTATAAATCTATTTTCTTTATATTCACTTCTGATCTCTACAGCTACCAACTTTCACGTAAAATCCGAGATCAATGTGTTACCGTTGAAAGTTTGTTTAATTGAATTGTAAAATGTATATTTGTTACATTTTTGTTATTTGTTAAGTGCAGGTATTTATTTCAGATTTTACCAGCGCAGGATAGGTTCCCGATCTGTTAAGAAAAACAAAATTATATCAAGTTGAGATATTTTGATATTCAATTTTGCTAGCAAAATGGGATATAATTTAGAACTCGTAGGATGTAAAAATATCTCAAATAAGAACAAGAAACCATGAAAAAAATAACTTCATCAGTGGAAAGACTAAGTACTATTAGCCTTTAGAAAAATTATAACAAGATTATAACTCAATCAAATATTAACAATAAAAATCCCAAAAATATAAATCTTTCATACAAGCGTTCATGCAATGTTAGCCTTGTACTCAGTTATTTACTTGTATGCAATGTTGAACGTCCTCCTGCCTTGTACTCAGTAATTTAGTATTGTTTCAAGGTTGCACAATTCTTGAAATGTTTTCGTTCAATCAGGAGGATTTTAACCACGAACTTTAGGTTGAGCGGCGTGCTCGCTACCTCAGAACCATGGCTGATGCATTGCCTTTAGAGCTTCAAAATTCTTATTTAAGCAGTCAAAACGAGCAAAGCGATTTTTTATTTTCTAAACGACAAAAGCATAGATTAATAGCCCAAATTTGAAATTATCCATGCTGTGGTCTAGAATATCTCTTTTTTATAATTTTTATTACCATTGCAAATAATGTATTCAATAGCTAAATCATACTCATCACTGTTAAAACTCTTGTCCAACCTTTTGGGAAAATTTCCTGGCAACAACTTTGTACAAGACATCAGAGTGATACAAATTGAGTGAATTTTATTTAAAATGAGTTTATTTCATTTAAAAATCTTTTTTTTAAATTTATTTATTGAAACAAACACACAAGGCACACTCGGTAAATCAACCATAACAGAGCCGGGATTCTAACTTAAATCTAATAATAGCACAAATTTTTTAGGTAAAAACTACCAAAATTACAAAATTGAACCATTCTATTCTGCTGCCAGCACGTTTCCGAGAGGCGGCCAAATTTTGATCAGCGGAATGATGACATTGTTTAGGATGGGCTTCAGGTTTATGAGCTTTGCCGTCCAAGCTGGGCTCAAGTCGAACAATAGGATGACAAAAGATATTAGATCGGTTGCAGTACTCCCTCCTGTGTTGGATTGCGTTGCCACATGAGTGCTAGATCGGATGAATTCATTTCGATTTGGGCGGCTTGAAGAACTATCAACGGGTGTTGATTTAGGCAATTCTGGCCAATTATTTTCTTCTCTTGTTCTCTTCATCGCACTAGTAGTCGGTTGATGAGATATCGAAATGGATCGCTTACGAGGTTTCGGCTTCTTCTTACGCGTTGCTGCTTCACGTCGGTCATGATCGGGCATATCTTCGTCGCTGTCTACGAAATCACTCAGCGCGCCAAACGGGTTTAGGTCCTCAGCTCCAGACAATGATTTTCGTACCATATCGGCGTAGCTGGTCTTCGATTTCTGGGCTAGCTTTCGTTTGGATTGTTGGGCACGTTTTTTGTACTCCGGACAATCGCGCATTCCAGCATGAACTTCCTTGCAATAGAAACATACGTTGACAGTGCAAGTTGAAGGGTCATGTTCCTCACCACATCTGCATTTCTGTTTGTTGGCACAAAACAGTGATGTATGTCCATAGCGCTGACATCGTTTACAGACCATTAGTTTTGGAGTGTAGAATCGAACGGGAATCAAATTTTTTTCGATTTCCACATAATCTGGTAGTATATTGCCAGAGAACGTTACACGGATGGAATGCGATGCGATGAAATGTCTCTTTCCTTCTTGCAACTGGGATTCTAGAAGCTGCTGGCATTCAAGAATTTGTACCGGTGAAATTCGGGAATCTTTGAATACTCCCTTTCCGTTTAGAACCAGGGATTCAAAATCTAGATCGGCTTGCTTTATAACACCGTCAATTTCTACTTTACTAGCAGGAATGTAGACGCGATACAAATTCGTCAGCTTTTCGTTGTGTACGACATCGTTGGCTTCTTCTCGGTTGGAAAACTGAACCCGAATTTTGCTGAAGTTCACTTTTTTCGTGTTTTCTATTGACGAGTATTTGGAGTGGAGCTCCTTGGAAATCAGAAGAATGTTGATGGGTTTCTCTAATTGCCGTATGAACACTTCGAACGGACCTTTCGCTGTAGCAGGATAAATTCTTATACGATGGTTGATCATTTCGGAATTTTCGTCCACGGGATTCTGATGAGTCGGGGCTTCATCATCCGAAATGTCATCTGCAATCACCATGGATTGGCCCCCGCCAACCATGGTAGAATGGAATACACCAGGATAACTTTTTTCCATTAGAGCAAACTGGACAAAGAATGACTGTGAACCGCTCTCGATGAGAGATGATCAGCGAATGATTTAAAAATCTGATAAAACATTTTATCGCTGAGTGTACCAAGACCAGACTTAGTGTACAGATGACTTAGCCACTAATTGTAGTGTGTTCAAAAGTTCAGCACAGTTAATTTACATCAAAATAAATCTTTTGTATAAATTTGATCTGAACTATCAGACGTAAAATGCGTTCATAGGGTTTTTTGTACTGTTATTTTAAACTTGTTGATCCGGTAAACTTCGTTTTTCCTTTAACTTAATAATTTGTGTTGAGACTTACGGTTTTCGCAATTAGGATTCCAATCAGCAGAGGAAATCTGCTGAGCCGTCGGCGAAACCAAAACAGTTTGTTTTGGTTCCGAATGCTTTGAGTCAATTCGCAATTGAAACAATAGCGGTGATGGATGACGATGATAACTGATGATGGTAAACACGGTACAAATGTTAACATCATCACACTGTGAAGCCAAACAACTCAATTTGGATTCGTGGCAACTCACCAGTGTTGCCTGATATTTTGAGTGGTTAGATCAGAATATCAAACGAAAATTAGTAAATTAATAAGTGAGGATATCACTTCAGTGAATAATGTGAATAGCTATCGCTTATGTTATAAGTAGTTATTTAAGGACTTGATAAACAAAACGAATAAAGATTAAATCTATTGCACCACTGAAACCTGCGTTTTTCACAGTTTATGGGCCCAGATACGTCTGGATTGGAAAATTATGATTTAGTGAGAGCGGTTAGCAAGTTCTGCAGCAGCCAGCGCAGAGAGATAAACCAGCCCAGAGACGAGCCAGAGGACCACCGGAGAGAGCCAGCCAGCAGCCAAAGGATCGCCGGCGCAGATACCAGCCAGCGAGATGTCCCAGGCCAGCCAGGAGGTTCCGCCAGAGGTCGAGTCCGGGGAGGTTCGCGGACCGAGAGGGTTACTCTCGATGCCATCACGAGTCACGCTGCGGTTAGCAAACATAAGCTCACGACCGACGGCCGGGAGGAGTCCCATTATCCGCAACCGAGATGGTTCAGCGCAAAGGTCGGTAGGTCCACCCCGGAACAATTGGTTGGAGCTGATAGCCGAGAGGGTTACTCTCGTGCTTTGGCTGTGCGCTGCGGTCAGCATACAGGAGCTGATCCAAGCACATCTGACCACCGGTGCGGAAGATCGTCAGCGCAGAGGCCATGAGCTACTCCGGGTCAGCCAGATGGTGCCACTGGAGTTCGAAGCTGGGTTACTCTTGATGTCGTCACGAGCCACGAGCAGAGTCAGATAGGACGCATGCTGTTAAACGTTGCCCAACAACTTTTTGGAGCACTCAAAGCGTTGAAGCAACAGAACGAAAAGCCATGAAGCTGCAAGTCGAGAAGATTATCGTCGTGCTTGGTAGCTGCGCTGCGGTTAGCATGTGCAAGCTTTTATTCGACGGCTGGAAGCTGTTCCGGGTGCGTCGAAGGAGGTGGTTTGGGCGACGGTTAGTCGCCAGCGATTACAACCACTCCTTGATTTCTGAGGCATTATAGACTGGTGCTGCCGGGCGAACTCTTGCTTATTCTCGGATGCATCGAGAATTAGCACTATTAGTTACAAGAGGTTGCTTCTCTGGGGCTACCAGAAAGCAACATGCGAGAAACTCTGTTCCCTCGCGTGCTGTGGTTATCAGCCACCGGAATCAACGAATCATCGATTCCGGTACTCGTCAGTGTATGGTGCGAGCCGAGAGCTCTTTCAAGGTAGCGATGCCGAAGATGATGATGATGGTCAAGATTCCGCCAATCCTGAACCGACTCTGAGGCGTAGTCAGCGAATCAGAGAACCTACAAAGCGCTACGTGGCTAACGTAGCTGCTGGTTTTAATGAGGAGGTACCTCAAATCATCAGCAAGCTCAAGCGCCGTACAAATGGGTCTTCTGGAAGACAGTTATCGCCAAATGGATGGCAGCCCTGGAGAAGTACGCGGCTTTGGGAGCAGTAGGCTTACCCTAGGTCACAAGTTTCGTGACATGGACGTTCACTGGACAAAGGAACTGGATATCATCGATACCAGATATTTGTGCTGTGGTTAGCGCACTTTGCAAATACTAGGCCAGCCCAGTGGATAGGCATTGGTCAAGCCTCAAGCGTATTCTGCGATACCTTCGACATATGAGCGTTATGGCGTTGGTATACCGCAGAAACGCGAAACCACATACACTAATCGGATATGCTGTTGCAGATTTTGCCAACGACTCCGATGATCTGTATCAGGCTACGCTTACATGTTTTTCGGGAATCTTATTTCGTGGTCAACGAAACGTCAGCAGATGGTCAGTCTATCGTCGACCGAAGCTGAGAGAGCTTTTTGCCATGCAGTCAAGGAAGGTTTGTGGTTAACAAACTTTCTGGGTGAATTGGGTGTGGTAAGCATCAGCGGATCAAGTACTTGGATGCTTTCATCAGGAAGATCGTAAGAAGCGGTCAGTTTTCTTTGAGACACATCTCTACTGAAAATCAGCCAGTTGATGCGTTCACGAAGGCGTTACCAAGAGCGAGGCACGCGAAGCTGTTCAACATTCTCAATTTTAGAATTGAAAGGAGGTGTTGAGACTTACGGTTTTCGGAACGCAATCCGGATTCCAATCAGCAGAGGAAAACTGCTGAACCATCGGCAAAACCAAAACAGTTTGTTTTGGTTCTGCATGCTTTGAGTCAATTCGGAATAGCTGTGATTATTGATGATGACAGCTGATGATGGTAAACACGGTACAAATGTTAACATCATCACACTATGAAGCCAACAACTCAATTTGGGTTCGTGGCAACTCACCAGTGTTGCCAGATATTCTGAGTGGTTAGCTCAGAATATCACACGAAAATGAGAAAACTAATAAGTGAAGATATCACTTCAGTAAATAATGTGAATAGCTATCGCTTATGTTATACACCATGTAAGTAGTTATTTAAGGACTTGACAAACAAAACGAATAAAGATTAACTCAATTCCACCACTGAAACCTGCGTTTTTAACTATTTGTTTTAAATGTTTAACTTCATCTCCACGTCCTCAACCTCTTCGTACTCGTGAATCAATCTTATGAAAATAGTCTCAAAATTGTCAAAATTGTAAAAAAATAATTCTGCTTTGAATTTCATAGCTCGGTGAAATGCCAAAAAGAAAATCATATTTTTTAATTATTTCAGCAAATATTTTTTAATTATTTCAGCAAATAGCTTAGTTGTTTTGCACCGTTTAGCTCATTTTGGAAAAACATTTGAATTCTGTAGAACTTTCCGGCTAAACCTACGGAATGAAGTCTCCTCCCTCGCCTTTTTTTATGTGACTCTCCGTCTCGTAGGGTAACGGACTTATTTTGGACCAGGGGACCTATTTTGGACCACCTTGTCTAGCTCTCTTATAAAGCAACTAATAATGATAAAAATTAGTGCATTACATCAAGGGCCCGGGCTTCAACAATATTTGCTAAAATTTTTCATGATTATTTGTTTTATAAGAGAGCTAGACAAGGTGGTCCAAAATTGGTCCTCTGGTCCAAAATAAGTCCGTTACCCTACGTTTATCAAGTATCTTTGAAAACATAAAGATTGATGATGATTGACTTGGTCAGTCAGATGGTCAGTTGCATCGTTTAATTGTTACTTACTTAATGTTAGCACAAACCGTAACGTCTGCAATAAATATTCTTCTAGCCTCTGAAATTGCTGACCCTCATCGAAGAACCGTTTCAAAATATTTACAAATTGATTACCACTCCGATCGATGGGGGTGACTTGTTGCTGTTCTCGGAATACCGCAACCCGCTTATCTCGAGAATCCCATCTAGCTTCGGTTGCAGCGAGCCCAAGCCCAATGATGATAATGATGACGCCCTCAACTGCTGCACTAGAAATAGGGTAGGATTATCCTCTGAGAGCCGCACGCACGAGCCGAAAATAATATGCCTAGCGAAGCTGTAGGGACCCGGGCAGCTGAAATTGCCGCCCTTTAAAGTCGATTTGTAGTGCGATAATTTGAAACTGCGATTCCGATCTGCTCCAGAAATGTTTCAGCTGCATGACTCTGCACATTTCTGCACCTTTTGTTTTATCGATACCTTCCTAATGTTGGGTGTTTTTCAGGTGATCTGACACCTCATATCATCTATCGGTGACGTTTATAATTACTGAGTTGGAAGTTGGAAACTCAAATTTGACCTGCATGATACAAAGGTACGTTTGGCTATAGAACCCAATGGAAATATTTTTTTTTAAATATGGAACATTTTGTTTCCAATGCCAATCAAAAATAGTTTTTCACTCATAGTGCCAACGTTTAGTGGTTCAATAACTTTAAAAGTTGGATGAAAATCTTTTTCTCAAGTGAATGTTTTATTCGCTGTTTACAAGGAAGATTCAAAGCAGGAATGTCAAAGAAGCTCTGCTTTAGTATCGGTACAGACTCTGTCGTCACAATCACGAAAAATCTGTTAATTTACTTGGTAATTTGCCTTTTTCGTTCACAATTAGAAGAACTAGCTAAAAATTTAGATCAATAAAAAATCTCAGTTTCGATATTTTTAGAGAAAGAACTGCTTAAAGTAGTTGGAAAAATACTTTTTAATATACAAAAAATTAAACAGATAAAAATTTAGACCGATTTTTGTTCCAGCTGATGAATAACATGTGTACCATACGATGTAAATTCGATACAAAAATGAATCTCTCGCGGGCAAATATAATGCCAAGCTTTCACGAAAAAGCATTAAGTTTCAATCCTTGCGTATTTGTTTTGTTGAATTGTTGCAGAGTATGAAACAAAACACAGCGAATTAAACACATTCACTTCGAAAAATGACTTTTTAACAGCTTTTTAGGACTTTTCTCCATGATCGATCTCACCTAGATCGTTTGTCTCAATTTTGTTAGGTGTGCTAGCTGAAGGCTTCTTTTTGTTGGGAACAAAAACAGCAAAAGGAACGGGAAGCTGATACATTTGAATATTTCCTATATGCTTCAATTTATCTCATGATATTTTTCCACAATATTGTATAACTTATACAAAAATATGTGATTTCCACGTTCACATTAACAAGTTTTTTTTTTCATTACTTTGGTTGAGTGTTACACAATTTCAAAAACTAATGAGTGCTTTTCTTTGTTCTTCATATTAATTGGGTATGGTTATGTTAATGTTAGTTGTTAATGGTAGAAAAACTCATAAAAAAGCATTAGCTGGTCATTGGGAAAAAGTTTTATCCATGAGTTTGTTTTACGTCACTCCGTAGTTTCCTGATCGAAGTTCAGAAATTTAGTTTTAAACTGTATTCACATGCTTGTGGGTTCAAACCACTAATAGAACAACTATTCGATCTTAAAATCTACTTTTGTTCACTCTCGGAACTGCGTAGTATCGTTTAATCTAACAATTTAAAGTTACAATACGATTACAAGTTGTTTTTTATAGTCTCTCGATGGAGTTGTTTGAGCAATAAATTTGCATCGTTTCTCTTTGAGTGACTCGGTATTTTTTTCAACTTTCAAAATACATGTTGAAATGAGTAGTTCAATACATGTTCAGTATTTGGAATAGCGTTAATTCTTTATTTACTACTTTAGTAAGGTCCTAACATGGCTACACTCTACACTAGCGATTGCTTGTTCCACCAGCGATCATCAATGTGTGCATTTTTAATGGGGGGTTTAAACAACTTCCCTCAGTTCGCAAATTGAGAATGTTGAATTGCAACATCGACTGTTGAGATTCCCGCTACAGCAACAATTTCTTTCAGTAGTCCGAAATCAGCAAAAGCATGCTAACCGCTGAGACTTATTGGCCAGCAACTCCCGGATAATCTAAGCTCAGTCGTAGAAGACTCCTTTTACTAGGTCTCAGGGTCGGCCTAAGGCTAGGTAATCGGAGAGGAACGCGGTCAAAATTTACAAGACAAACTGTGGGTTTTCGAAACAAATAAAAAACAAAACCAAATCTAAGTATGGAAGAATTATAATTTATTATCTCTTTCATTGAAAATTGGATTTCGTGCAATGTATTGCAGTCGCAGTAATCCATACAAAGGTTGACTGAAAATAGGTTAGCGTGTAGAACTCCGACAGATTTTACACTGATTTGACAGGTCGCACGAATGTGCAAGTTCGCACAAATGTCGCAGTCATGAGTGCGTAGTCCAATTTAGTGCGCTGCGATTAATATTTAACGGAGAAAAACTACTTTGAAACTGCTTTTCTTGTGTAGTGTGTGTGTGTAGGGTGTGGGTTGGGCTGTGGTCGATGACCGTTGCGGTACTTACCGATGCTGCGATGCTACGATGGTGCTGGTCGTCTTCCGTTTCGGCGTTCAACTGATGGATACAAATAAGTCCCCAATATGGCGGCTGACATTGGTTGAGGAACCACAATTCCCGTGAGATTCCTTGGTGCTGTTTGATGGGTGCTTGTCTGGCGTTGACAAACAGGTGAGGGTTTAACGGCGTCTTCCTTCTTTGACTGGATCAGCGGATCACGACAAGACCGTATTGATCGCGCTGAGAAGGGCTCTCCTTTATAATAAGAGACTCGAGAAGCTCGTCTTGAGTCCCGAGAGATGGGCATGCATGCAACCCACATGCAATGTCGACCTTGAAGACGATGTTTGTTGCAGTCTTGCTACCGATGAAACCACACACCCAACTTAAAACTAACAATTATGTTTTTTGTTAAACCTAACTTGTATATAATTATATTTATCCCTAAACCTAACTTAATTTTAAAAACGATAAGATAAGCAACAGTTGAACAAATAGTTAAAAACAAATTGAAAATAACATCTTAGGCATTTGTAACGACGGTTACACGCACCGCAGCGTAGCTGTAATCGCAAGATGAAATCTGAGCTTTTCCTCCCAAACTCGACAGAAGCTGTCAGAACCTTCCCCAATGAGCCAGAATGTTCTTCCAGCAGTCGAGTGCGAGCTCATGTATGCTGACCACAGCGAAGTACCACACCACGAGCGTAACTCTCTCGGTGATCAGCTGCATCCAATTTCCACTCCTGGTTAATCCACCAGCTGGGCCGTTCGCCCACTGCGCTGATCAATCCTGGTTTCGGATCTCCTCTACCCGGCCGTCGGGAATGAACTCACGGTACAAACGCAGCGTCGGTCGTGACGGCATCGAGAGTAACCTTTCGGACCCCTCGTTCCCGGCTTTGAATTGCCGCCTACCGGGGCCTAGAGGATAGCGTTCAAGTCTTCTAAGCCAGAGGTCATGAAATCGAGTCTCGGTCGCGGCATACATAGTTCTCTTTCTGTGGGTTGGCGGTGTTTATTATATATTCGAAAGATGTACGCGTTAGTTTTAAGTAGAATTTAAATCTCTTCAAAGAAACATGAAGTTTCACTGAGATCCTATTTGTGTGTGCTCGTTTTTTTAAATTCCAGCGGCGCATCTTCCCGATTTAACCCTATTTTAGCTTTAAGCTTTTTGTTTAAATGAGTAATCCAACGCTGGTTCAGTGTTTGAAAAAGGAGTTAATTCTTGATTCACCACTTTAGTATGATCCTTACATAGCTACACTCTACACTAGCGATTGCTAGTTCCACCAGCGATCATCAATACGCTAATTGTCAGTCGTGGGTTTCAACAATATAGAAAAAAATAAGGGAAACCCGTTAAATAGAGCTTTTGTGACTGATTTTTGACTCCAAGATAAAAAAAAACTTTTTTCTCTGACTGACACTAGTAAAAATTGACTTTAGATCCAATTTCAATTCATCGGTTCAACACAGACAATCTCGCGTCTTCTTACTTAAAATATGCAACATTTTCAATAATTTATACAAGACAATACTAAACAGCTCTAATATTCTTAGCAATAGAGTGAGATTCCGATAAGTTAAGCGTTCTTGGAATGCAATTCAAATAACTATGATGTGATGAAAATTTTGTATATGTTCCTTCCAAATGATTATTTATCTTTACTTTTCGCCGCAATCTTTAATAAATTGCCATTTATTATACTCCACCTTTTTAGACTCAACTTTCCAAAGTATACAAAGACGGAAATTTTTTTGAGGTTTCTAATTATAAAACAAATTTGTTTGTTATCAAAGGTTTTCAATGCGGTATCAAATCCTCCGTTTACATGTAGGACTTGAAATATTCTCTCAAGTAACGTGTAAATTCGCGAGAACCGTGGAAAATAAACGTGTTAATGTCAAAAAACTGTGTAAGTAGAAGTAAAGTTAGTAAAAAATTGAGCAATAACAATCCGCGTTAAAAACCCCTCGAATACTTTCCATAAACAACTTTGGCTGATGGTATACGTATAAGTTTGGCAATACAATTATGCTTTGATTTCAGAAATTCTCAAATGCCCCGTTTTTTTCGGCTGTTTCCTGCTTTTTTCCTGAAAGTATCTGGCAAGCCTAGTCATGACTCTAATATTCAGTTAGCGGGAAAAATGAATCCATCAGAAAAAGTTTCTATGGGATCAAGACAATCTACCGCTGGAGAAAAAAAAATTATGGATTGGAGAAGTTGAGTTATTGCGAAGAGAACAGGGGCAAAAATGTTCAGCTAGCGTTTTTGCAACTCTTTTCTTAGAAATAATACAACTTCTTGAATTCAGAACTTTTTTTTGACTACGATAGATTTTCTTGACCCAATGTAACTTTTTCTTCTCTCAACAAGATCTTTCGAACCGTATTGCTAATCCGTGTACTTTTGGAAACCAAATTGACCATTCTGCCCCGCATACCAAAAAACTATATCTCAAATAGTCAAAACGATACATATACCCTCCTAGAAAATGTGATTGTTTTTGTAAACGTAGCTATGATTTCAAATTTTACTTCGACAACAATAAGAACAAAACTAGTGGCTAGTGAAGTAGACAATGTGCAACTCGAGACCCCATACACCCAACCCTCGGGTAGTGGTCATAACACCTCTTGTCTGCAACTCCGATTCTCTACCTCCCCGTGGTACTAGCTGGGGTGCGAGCAACCTTAGCGGAGATCGGGTACCCAACCCCGGTGGATGCTTTGGTCGCATACAGAATGAGTTAGGGGGCTTCGTACGCGTCTGTTCTCCATGTTAGGGGCGGCGTGCGGAGTGCAACAACGTCCTGGTGGTGTTCGGGACCCAAAACAGCAACATCACGACGGTCCTCCTGCGAGATAGTGGGGTTAGCTGCGGGCCTTGCGAGCCTGTGACTACTAAAAAAACATAAGCAACAAATAACGAACAACAAATTTCGGATGGAAATCGGCAAAGACCCACGCGACGAAAAGGGACTAGCGATTTTTTTTTTTTTTTTAAACGAACACACACATATAGGATCTCAGTGAAACTTCATGTTTCTTTGAAGAGATCTAATTTACTTAACTCTAAGGCGTACATCTTTCAAGGATATTATGGCTAGCATTTAACAAATGCTAAAACCACCAGACCACAGAAAGAGTACTATATGTGCCGTGATCGGGATTCGATCTCATGGACTCTGGCTTAGAAGACTGGAACGCTATCCTCTAGGCCACGACCGGCGGCATGAAATTTGGATTGGAAACTTGGAACATGGAACTGCCGATCTCTAAATTTTGTGGGCAGTACCCACGTGCTCTCCAACGAATTGAAGAGCCGCAAATTCGACATCGTAGCGCTGCAGGAGGTATGCTGGAAGGGCTCCACGGTACGAACGTATCCAGATGGTCGTGCCATCTACCAGAGCTGCGGCAACACACACGAGCTTGGAACAGCTTTTATAGTGATGGGAAAGATGCAAAAGCGCGTGATCGGGTGGTGGCCGATCAACTCACGAATGTGCCGGTTGAGAATCAAGGGCCGGTTTTTCAATATCAGCATCATCAACGTGCACAGCCCTCACCTCGGAAGTACCGGTGACGACAAAGACGAATTCTACGCGCAGCTCGAGCGTGAATACGACCGTTGCCCAAAACATGATATCAAGATCGTCATCGGGGATTTCAATGCTCAGGTCGGCCAGGAGGAGGAATTTAAACCGACAATTGGAAGGTTCAGTGCGCACCAGCTGACCAACGAAAACGGCCTCAGACTGATAGATTTCGCCGCCTCCAAACGAATGGCCGTACGTAGTACCTTTTTTCAGCACCGCCTCCCACACAAGTACACCTGGAGATCACCGTACCAAACGCAATCACAGATCGACCACGTTTTGATCGACAGCCGGCACTTTTCGGACATCATCGACGTCAGATCCTGTCGGGGCGCCAACATCGAGTCGGACCATTATCTGGTGATAGTGAAGATGCGCCCAAAACTCTCCGTAGTGAACAACAAGCGAAACCGGCGCCCGCCTCGGTTAAACATCGCGCGACTGAAGCAACCTGAGGTCGCGGCAGACTACGCGCAATCTGTCGAAGCAGCGCTGCCGGCAGAGGGCGAGCTTGACGAAGCCCCTCTCGAGGACTGTTGGGATACCATCAAAACAGCCATCAACAGTGCGGCGGAGAACGTCATCGGTTATGTGGAGCGATCTCGACGGAACGACTGGTTCGACGAGGAGTGTAGGAGGGTGATGGACGAAGAAAATGCCGCGCGGGCGGCAGTAGTGCAAAGAGGCACCCGTCGAAATGTCGAAAATCACCGACAGCGGAAGAGGCAGCGAGTCCGACTTTTCCAGGAGAAAAAGCGCCGCCTGGAGGAGGAGGAGCTCGAGGAGCTGGAGCAGCTGCATCGTTCCCAAGAAACACGAAAGTTCTATCAGAAACTCAACGCATCCCGCAAAGGCTTCGTGCCGCAAGCCGAAATGTGCCGGGATAAGGACGGTGGTATCCTGACGGACAATCGTGAGGTGATCAAAAGGTGGAAGCAGCACTTCGATGAACACCTGAACGGCGCACATGCAGGAGATCAAGACGGTGGGGGAAGGTACATCGCCGGCGTAGCCAACGACGAAGAGGAGCCACTCCCAACGATGAGTGAAGTTAAGGAAGCCATTCGCCAGCTGAATAGAAACAAGTCGGCTGGGAAGGATGGCATCGCAGCTGAACTCATCAAAATGGGCCCGGACAGGTTGGCCGATTGCCTACATCGGTTGATAATCCGGATCTGGGACATAGAACAGCTACCGGAGGAGTGGAAGGAGGGGGTAATATGCCCCATCTACAAGAAGGGCGACAAATTGGACTGTGAGAACTACCGAGCAGTCACTGTCCTCAATGCCGCCTACAAAGTGTTGTCCCGAATCCTACTCCGCCGCCTAACGCCACAAGCAAACAGATTCGTGGGAAGTCATCAGGCCGGCTTCATGGAGGGACGGTCTACGACGGACCAGATATTCACATTGCGGCAAATCCTCCAAAAATGCCGTGAACACCAAGTCCCTACGCATCATCTATTCATCGACTTCAAAGCCGCATACGACACGATCGACCGTAACGAGCTATGGAAAATCATGGACGAGAACGGCTTTTCCGGGAAGCTGATCAGACTGATCAAGGCGACGATGGATAAAACGCAGTGCTGTGTACGGATTTCGGGTGAATTGTCGAGTTCATTCGAATCGCGCAGGGGGCTTCGACAAGGTGATGGTCTATCCTGCATGATGTTCAACGTGGCGCTAGAAGGTGTTATTCGACGAGCGGTGGGCGAAATGCGGGGCACGATTTTCAACAGATCCAGTCAACTTATCTGCTTTGCCGATGACATTGATATAGTCGGCAGATCATCTGCGGCGGTGGAGGAGATCTACCGCAAACTGAAACGCGAAGCAGGAAGGATTGGGTTGATGATTAATACGTCCAAGACGAAGTACATGCTGGCCTGCGGATCCGAGACCGACCGAACCCGCTTGTCCAGTAATAACAAGGTCACGATCGACGGCGACGAGCTGGAGATAGTCGAAGACTTTGTCTATCTTGGCTCACTGGTGACCGCAGACAATGACACCAGCCGTGAGATCCGGAGGCGAATTATCAGCGGAAGTCGTGCCTACTATGGACTCCACAAGCAACTGCGGTCGAGAAGACTTAGGGGCTTATTCTGCGACGCGAGTGACGTGACTCACGAAATATCACTTCTTCGTCCTGAATCCACAAAATGCTTTGGCAAAGAAATTTGTGTATCGATGAGTTCTGAAGATCAATAGCAGCTCATACGAACGAAAATTTCGAGACTTGAGAGGCTATTTAAGCCAGCGAAATGATATGAAATTTCGTGAGTCACGTCACTCGCGTCGCAGAATAAGCTCATTAGCCCTCGCACGAAGTGTAACCTGTATATGACGCTCATTAGACCGGTTGTTCTCTACGGGCACGAGACATGGATATTGCTCGAGGAGGACCTGCGTACACTCGGAGTATTCGAGCGACGAGTGTTAAGAACCATCTTTGGCGGCGTACAGGAGAACGGAGTGTGGAGGCGAAGGATGAACCACGAGCTCGCGCGCCTCTACGGCGAACCCAGTATCCAGAAGGTGGTGAAGGCTGGCCGGATACGCTGGGCGGGACATGTTGCGAGAATGCCGGACGACTGCCCTGCAAAACAGGTGTACGCTACGAATCCGGTAGGAACAAGACGAGCGGGGGCGCAACGAGCGAGGTGGTTAGACCAAGAGGAGCGTGATCTGGCGAACGTGGGGTGCCCGAGAAATTGGAGAACGGTTGCTATGAACCGAGTGAATTTTAGGAATTATGTTCGTCAAGTTATGTCGTGAGACGGAATACTATGTAAATAAAAATAAAATAAGAACAAAACATGAACGTTCATGTGAATAAGTGATGGTATATGGAAAGGTGAATGAAGGTTTAAACAATTTACTTCAATTTTATCAATAATCGTTATACTGTTCTGGAACCATAACGCTTAGCGTTCATGTCATATGTCAAACTCACGTAAAAAAAACCGCGAATCGTGGGTCAGAGGTGCCAGATGGGTTGAAAAAAGAAAATTCAGCACGGATTGATAAAAAAAAATCTTCTAAATATATTTATCGAATATTTGTTCACATATGGGAAAAAATAAACATAGTTGCATTGTACATACAAAAAATTGAGTTAAGTTGTGTTAAACACATCGCACTCGTTATTTTGTAATTCCTTTATTTGAAACGCCTCACACCTATTCGTTAAACAAAAAATCCTTTTTTGCTATACTTATTACTATTAATCGTGTTGCATTCAAAAATATATATATTTTACTGAGTAAAGATTTATCGGTCTTGATCTTTTTGTGCATTATTTTATTTATCTATCTCATGAACTGTGTAAACACATTGCTGCTTGAGTTCAAGAAATATAATCCCTACATTCACATTTCTAAAACTCATCAAAGTGGTTTATAGATCAGTAAAAGCTATCGAAACGATTGCTATTTTCTTATTGATACCACCCAATAGCTCTTTATTAGTTTCACGATTTAATTTCATTTTCATATTTGTACAATTCTGAAAAAATCAGTCTAGTTGGTATCACTGTCGACAAACAAAAACAACAAGAACTGTTCGCTTTTTGCGGTTCATAGCCCAACTCCCGGACGCCGTACCAGCAGCATCCTCTCCGGTTCGACGAACGGCAATCAACGGCTGAAATAAGGACAAACCGGACTTACAGGAAAACGGACACCAACGATGTTCGAACAGGTAAATTTCATAAACAAAAATTAATATTAGATGACACAAATGAGAACGTTTTATTTTTCAGCAACATATTCGCTGGGGAAGAAAGGTCCCGCTTGGAGTAACCTTCCTGACTTCCGGATTCAGCAGCTACGAAAACGTTCAGGTAGATTGGGGTGGTGAGGAGCACCTCATACGAATCTGGTAACTGGAAATTCGATCATACAGTCTAAACAGACTGGTCCTGAATTGGAACCCGCCGCTCCAGGAGGATCCTTTTTTTGCACCCAACCACTGCTAGCCGAGTTGATGGTAATTATGTTCATTATTATTATTAAGTAAAGTGAATAAAAGTATAACATAGAAGTAAATAAAATGCAAATAAAATCTTAACTTTTTTTTTTTCATTTTCCACCGAAAACAAATTTTCTTTTGTGTGTGTGTGTGTGTGTGTGTGTGTGTGTGTGTGTGTGTGTGTGTGTGTGTGTGTGTGCCCTTTTCCAGTACGATTCAGAATACGTTTCGCATAACGTTAGAAGAACGTCATATCGGATCGTTTTACAACGATTACTGTTGATGTTCAGTTACCAGAGAACTTTTAAAATAACTGTAACAAAAACAGTTTGATGGCCAGAATACGATTGCCGTGAGCGGTTCATGAACGTTATCGAAACTGTTTGTAGAACAGTTCTCCCATATAAAAGTTTTAACAGTTTTTAACAGTTACATAACCTAACAACATATTTAAAATACAATCAAATTGAAATTCACGATTCATGCTATTTATTTTACAATCCCTATAATAGTTTGCTAAAAGTTCTTTCTACGCTTTATCAAATCATTTTGTAATTGTTTTAGAAAACGTTTAGTTACAATCCTGGTTTATGCGGGTGGCCAATTCAACTGATTTTATACTGAAAACAACTCATTGTTTCATAACTTTTTTCACCCGTGGTAAATTTATATGGCCATATAGTTATATTTTCTTGTCTCGTCCAGATCTTTCGAACCCTATATTGCCTATAACCCTATAACCCTATATCTCGTGTACCCTTCCGTGTACACGAGAAAATCATGTTTCATACAGTTTTGCTCAGTCTCCTTTATTTTTTGAAATTGGATGAAAATTTGGTCCCATTTATCAACTGCCACTTTAACGTACACCTTTCAAAAGTTTGATGACCAGCGTTTTACAAATGCTTAATCCAAGTATGTACCACATATGTATGTTATGATCCAGAAGCGTATTTCAATAACTATTTATTCTGAAGATCTCGTTTTTTTTGGTTTCTGAGCCCGATATATCATGCCATAAACAATTTCAAAATTAATTTATAATATTTAAAATTAATTTATAATATATATTTGTTTGGAAATTGTTTATAGCATGATATTACTGAGCTCAGAAACCAAAAACGAGATCTCATATTGATGAAAGACCCTTCATTAGGGAATTTTCATCCTTTCAGCTGCACCATCTGCACTTCTTCCCACGGTTCAACGAATTTGAAAGAACATTATTATTATTATAAATAAACAGCGTTACACAAACAGATTTACCGAGCGCTGTTACTTTGCGTCCCAGAACATCGCATTTGTACCTACTTTCAATTCCTAACAGCGCCGTTCCAATTTGTCACACGTTTGAGGATTCGGGCGCTAGCCTTTCTACGCAAGATGTTATTCTCTCTTCCCCGGAACCGCAATTTGAATGCAATAACGATGTAAGCAATTCGTTCCATGCCATTTGTTGCATGCTTCCGCCTGCCTGCCCTTGCTAAATATTGATTGCCTGCGTCACCTTTCCACTGTTGAGTGTGTATGACCGAGTTTCTTTATTTGCAAAATTTCATGTCGATGTCACCCCTGACAACTTTGAACAATAAGTCTCGGATTTTTTTTTTTAAATTTTTCTCGTGTTAAGTTTGATTTAGTTTTATCATAAAGTTTGGAAAATTCGACTCAAATTAGAACCAACGTATTAAAACGTCAGTGATCTTTCGTTAGATGAAGTATCGGAGCAGAAGCCTCCCCTATATGGTCCATAAGAAGCGTCAAAACTGTCAAGGTTATAATCAGTTTTCAATAATTTTCTATATCTCAATGTCGATGGGAAGGATGAACAATTAAAAAAATGAAATTCCCGAAACTTCCTCCTGAATATTGATAAGATCAACATAATCCACAGACTAGAAGGCTTTGGATAGCCAACCGTTCACCTTTGTCTTCAGATTAAATCAACCTCATATTGGTATTTTCTGAGTATGAGATGGTTGAGCAAAATTGAAGTTTTGGTTTGGATGTTGCTTAAGTTGTGAATAAATCCGGGCATTTTACCTCGAATCCGGACAAGCCCGGATTTAACCTGGCAATCTGTATGGGAGATTGGGGATACTTCATTGCTTTTTCTGATTTTCATCATATCTTTTCGGGAAAATTTAGCAACTCGCCGTTTTTTTGCATTTTTTTGACAGCGTGTAATTTCAAGTTTAAATGCACTAAAAGTTAGTACGATATATGAACCGGTAGATGAACTAGAAGCATTTTCGTGAGATGAAAAAAAAATGTTATTTTTAAGTTAAGGGAAACATGACCCTTTATTGGAGGAGACTTGATCCTTTATTAAGAGTCCCTAGGTAAAAATCTATCAAAATCCAAATATAAAATATCTGTTAACTATATTTTTTCATATTAGTTCTCATTTAAGGGGGGGGGGGGTGTAGGGTCTAACGGGTAAAAAAAACACCATTCTCACGATTTTTTTCTAGAGTTATCGTTCAAACAAATGTATTTAAATTTTTTGCATTATATAAAGCATTGTTAAAAGAACATTTAGTAATTTTTTCGTAGAAAAATATTGAAAAATTAGCCGGTGACGGAGCACTTTCGAGGATGCCTTTTAGAAAACAGGATTTGCGGTGGACTCTGTATCTCAGCACAGAATCATCTGAAGTCAAAAAATTAGAGCAAAATATTTTTAATAGGTGTTTTTCTGGACCCCAACGTTTTTATTTAACTTAAAAATTTTTTTATGAAATTTTTGTGGCTGTTTGAAGTAAAAACTACGATTTTTCACGAAAAAATCCGCCATTTTTTATCTGTAAAACCTCCCCAAAGTAAAAAAAACAAAAAAAGAAAAACGTTGGGGTCTGGTTTTTTATATGTGGAAAATATGTTCCAAATTTGAAAAGAATCGGATAAGTAGTTTTCAAATGACGATGTCCACGGACTTTAAAAATGTGCTTTCGAGAAAAACGCGTTTGAAGTTTCTGCTCTTGCTTTCTTGCAGTATTAGATAGGAGGAGATAAAGGCCTATAATTTCTACAGTTTTGCTTCAATTGACTTGAAAATTTTACACAACATTCTTGAAATGTTTAACAATCAGAAAATAAAAAAAATAAAAAAAATCGATTTTTTGAAAGTGTAAGACCCTACCCCCCCCCCCCCCCCTTAACTGTTTGTAAATATCAGACAAAGAGAATTCTAGTAGTTTGCCTACTACCCTACTACCCATACTTTGAGGCGCAATCAAGGAAGCAACCCAGGAATCAAGTATCCTCATTCTCTCCTAATGCTTAAATTATACCAGAAGGGCCTTCAGGTTTGGCAGAAGCAATTCTTGAATTTCGATCTTATACTAATGCGCGTATTCAACTTGACGGTAAACCAAATCTGTCTACTTTTTGGATGTCAAAAGCTGGCGTCCATTCCTCTAATAAAACAATCAATCATTCAACAATATAATTTAAAAAAATGCGAAAAAGTGAATTATAATATTTCTACGAACTATTTGAATTGATAACTTGAGTTTAAGACGAGTTGTAATTTCCTACTAAAATTGTTTGTAACAACATTATTACTTACTTTCACATAGTCATTTTTAAGCAATAATTATGATTTGGCAGAAATACTTAATTGGTGTTAACTTGCACAGTTTTTCATATTTTTGCTCCTCAACGTTAATTGGTTCATCGAAAAAGCGAATCTTATGCTTCAGTTATTTTTTGAACAATATAAAACAAATTGTGGAAAACAATTTTATTTATTTTTAGCAATTTGAAAAAAATAAAACAAATTGGTGCTATTTTTTTTCGCTTGGTGCATTATTTTAATTGGAAAACTAACAAGCTAGAAACCCGGCACGATAACACCGGATGGTTTCTACGCTTCCGCAGCGTGATATCACACGAGACCCAGGAGCTTCCTTTACCTCGTTAAGTTTGGTCTCTCCGTTCATTCTCTCTTCTGATCCGTACAATATCGCGCATGATTAGTGATGCTTCTAGATTTAGTTGATTATAGCACGTCACGAATGTTCGTTTCGATACATCCCGATTACAATCTCACTCTTATCCCAAGTAACACAGATTATGCCAACTAGCATTAGGAAGTTTTATTATGGTTTAATTATGGTATTTTTTGTGCAGCTCGTTTTATGGTGGTTTTATTATGGTCATGCAGAATGCTTATAATTTTTTTTCGACCATATGTTTTCAGATGGTTTTGAAAACGCTAATAAAACTTTTATTAAACATGCTGTTTTAGTTATTTTGAAAAAGTTATGAATGCTCTTTTTAAACTATAATAAAACACAAACCTAGAAGTTTGCTCCAAGCTTTCTTTTGCATGTTCTATAATAGCACTCAGTGCATGATTATTAAACCGCCATAAAACTTAGTGACAGTTCTCGATCAAGATGTCAAAACAGGACACGCTCAGATTAGATAGCACATATTTGAATTGGAACTCCCATTTTTACACATTATTGGTAAGTTATGCGTGTTGGTTTTGAGTTAAAATTAAAAAAATACATCTTTGAAAACTTGAAATCACCGAAAGTGGCATGAATATCTTTACAATAGGAGTATTGAGTGAAAGGGCCCAAATAGTAGGAAAAAAATTGTTGCTTGACGCCATCATTAATTCAAGATGGCGGCTTCCGCTTTTATTTTCAAAGCTGTAAATTACTGAAAATATCGCGAAACATTCACAATATGGTTATTAGGTGAAAGTAATGAACGTGTAGAAGTCAAATTTCGTTGCCCGTCGCCATCTTAAATCCAAGATGGCGGCTACCACTCAACTTGAAAATACTGTAAATGACTGAAAATCGCATAAAACCTATATTATAGGGGTATAAGTTCAAAGAAATCAACCGGTAGAAGTTGAATTTCGCTATCTGACGCCATCTTGAAATACAAGATGGCAGCTTCCGCTAAACTTTAAAATGTAGTGAATGACTTAAAATGACATGAAACCCAGGTGGTAGTGGGTGGAAGGGCTTAACGAGTAGAAGTCGAATATTGCTATCTTACGCCATCTTGAAATCCAAGATGGCAGTTTTCTATAAACTTTAAAAATGCTCTAAAACATTGAATATCGCATGAAACCTCCAAAATATGGGTGTTTGTCAATTGGGATAAGCTATAAAAAGTTTATTTTTGCATTCTGACGCTATCTTGAAATCCAAGATGGTGGCTTGTAAATGAATGAAAATAGCATGAAACTCCCAAATATATTGTATTGGGTGCTAAGGCTAAATGATAGAAGTCAAATATATCTTTTCGCGTTTCTCTGAAAATCTGTAAGTGACTGAAAATTCCACAAAAACCACCACAATACAGACCCCGTTCGTTTTTGGCAACATTCGATTTTGGCAACATCGAATTTGGCACATGTGCCTAAATCAGACGGTTAACAGAAACGACATAACCTTATAGTTTTCGCTAGAATAAGACCAATACAATTTAAACATAATAGCATGATAGGAATAATAGAATTACATAAATGGCAAAAAAACAAAAACTATAAACAAAACAAGAAAAGTGCTAAATGCATTAGAAACATAATGAAAAAATAATAAAAGTATTTTAAAATGATCTAAATTGTCTTAAAAAAGTAGTTTTGTAGTTGTGTTCAAGCGATTTTCATTGATTAACAGCATTTTAAATTCAGTGGAAGCTGCCATCTTGGATTTCAAGATGGCGTCGGAAAGAAAAAAAATCGAATTCAAGTTTAGCCCTTTCACCCAATACCCGTATAGTGGTGGTTTAATGCGACTTTTTGTCAGCATTAAGCATTAAAAGTTGAGCGGATGCCACCATCTTGGATTTCAAGATGGCGTCTGATAGCGAAATTCAACTTCTACTCGTTTAGCCCTTTCACCCGATACCCATTTTTTTGGGGTTTCATGCGATTTCAAGTCATTTACACCATTTTAAAGTTCAGCGGAAGCCGCCATCTTGGATTTCAAGATGGCGTCAGACAACGAAATTTGACTTCAACTCATGATTTATTTCACGGGTCATTCAAAACCAATCCCTTTTCATTCAAAAAGTCTGTCCTCATTTACTGTACTAATGATTAACAACTCAGAAATGAGGAACTCAACCTTAGCGTGTAATTGGTTGGCTTGCGAGAGAAACGTCAAATCGTAGCTTTTTATGGGGTCATCATTAAACCATAATAAAACTATGAATTGACTCACGCCATGTTGGTTGCAAAATCGAAGGGCACAAAATGACGCCATGTTGATGGATTCACAATGCAAGCATTGGAAAATATTTTTTCAGGCCTTTTTCCATCAATTCCATCATGATTAACCATCAGATTTGACGAGGCGCATTTATTTTAAGATATTATTTCATATACATTTTACCTAAAATCTTGACTGGCAGTAGAACAGACGCGCAACATTGGTTTTTTTAGCTATTAATTTTACCAGATCATATCTGAATAATGCAATCATCATTCATCAACCATTATGGTTGCTGGAAAAAATAAAAAAAAACTCCGAGAACTGACAGAACCGAAAAAAAACAAAAATTTCTAACATGTTTAATAACAGCTTTTTAAAAGCTTTGAAGACCAACATTGATGACCAACAATTATATGTCTTGATGACGTTTCTAGGGTAGGGCCAAATAGCCTGATTTTGGCTTTATTAGAGTCCAGGTGATGTTATAGAATGCCCTTTAGCTTTTTATGAAGATAAATGCGATAGTCCAAACGATATTTCGCTGACCATAATAAAGCTAAAATTGTTACTTAGGATTTGTCCTTATCTACGCATTCCGGGAAATATGTTGAGCTGATGAACTTGGACCGATGAATTGTATTGCGGTATTGCTTAAAGCACCCTAGACCTGAAAGGAACTACGACATGTTAAAGTTTAACCTTCCATACTTCCAATTTACCCAGCCTAAAAGATGCCAAATTATTCTATACGCTCATCTTGCTATGTTAGATGCGTCACATTGCTTCTGCCACTTGAGCATGGATGCTGCTTGTTGAGCTTTACGTACTTTTCAACAGCTATTCTTCGTATTACTCCATACCCTCCGCAGGAGTGATGTCGATGGGAATTACACCCGCGATGACAAAACTGTATCTTCTAAGATGTCTCCTGCTAATCTTTGGACCTTGATAGTTCGGCATAATGAGTTGATGATTTTCGTTGCTCTTTTACAACAGTGATTAATATGCGCACCTAAACTTAAGCGGTTGTCGACCATTACTCCGAGGTATTTCAGCTGCTGTTTTGAAGATGTTGTGTGTATTCCAACAGTAATCTCCATATACTGTACAACAACTGTGGATTTGACGTAGTGGTAAGAGAAACACGAAGTATCTCTGAGATCCTATATGTGTGTTTTTGTTTTTTTTTACTCTTTTGTTGGTCATGTGAAGTACTTCGGATTTATGGTGGGCTATCTGAAGCTTGACTCCTTCCATCTAGATGCCAACCTTTTCTATTCTACAGACACCTTTGCAAGGTCTGCTACCTCCTCGATTGTTTCGCCGGTGATCATGAGCACGATATCGTCTACAAAACCGACTATCTGTGTGCCCTGCTGGTAGTTTCACCTCATGACGTTCTAGAGCACAGATTCAAGTATAGAACCCTGTGGAACACCCGCTGTTAGGGCAATGAATTGTGACCCTGTTTCGGTTTCATTAGTCAAGATGCGATTTTCAAAAAGCTTCCTATTATCCTGCAGAGAGTATTAGAAGCATGCATCCTGTGAAGGGCTTTGGCAATAGCTTCCCATCTAGCGTAAATGAAGACATTTTTAACGTCGATCGCAGTGGCGGACACCTGTCCGCATCTATTAATATGGGTACTTTGAGTATTCTATCACCATCCGGATGGCGTTCACGGTAGATCTCCATTTCCAAAAACCGAGCTGCCTGTCCGACAATCCACCAAGTCCATTTTCACCTGGAAATTCCAGAATATAGAAATCAAACAGGCATCGTTTTAATTCAGTACTAACCGGCATATGAGTAATCCTGCATTGTTGAATCAACTTCACATGATCTTCGATTCATTAAGGATAAGAATTCATTGGATACAAGCAATTGAAATGATGGTTTCATGAATTATCTTGAAAAAAATGGATAGTTTCACATACATTTATTTGAAAGTTAGTTAAAGTTGAACTAATATTTAAGCAGAACACATGATCAATGTTTGAAAAGTTGGATTAGTTCTTGCATGGATTAAGTAAAAATATCTTTGGTCATGTTAATCCTGCACAAATGATTTACAAAAAGGTTTTTTCTATGAAGTGGCTAAAACGTCTAAGGATGCGAAGTTCTCTGTGTTTAAAAAATAGTCCATTCCCGTGAATTTCCAGAAGTTTTAATAATTCGGAATTCTCGTTTCTTGGGGAACACGGTTTTTCTCCTAGGAACACATAGTCATCACAATAAAAAAAAACTTTGAAAAAATCTTCAACTAGTTAGAATACTGAAAAAATTAACACTTTAAAAAATACAAAGGTCATTCGGGTCTGAAACACTTTAAAAACAAATTTTAAAAATGCTTTTTTATCATGATGTTTATATACCTCTTTCAAAAATTGTAAGACCGAAGCAACGAAGAGCCGATACAAATTGTACCAAATATGACACAAAATGACACTCTATGAAGTTCGTAGTTTTTCATTGATGTTTACTATGGGATTTTCCTGATGCATGTTAAAAAAACGAACACACACATATAGGATCTCAGTGAAACTTCATGTTTCTTTGAAGAGATCTAAATTTTACTTAAGACTAATCGTACATCTTTCAAGGATATAATGGCTAGCATTCTACTAATGCTAACACCACCAACCCACAGAAAGAGTACTATGTTTGCCGTGACCAAGACTTGATCTCATGACCTCTGGCTTAGAAGACTTGAACGCTATCCTCTAGGCCACGGTCGGCGGCAAATTGTTGCATTAAAAAATAAAAATTATGAAGTTTTGCTGATAATTATATGATAATGTCGAGATTGACTGAAAACGTAAATATTTTATCTGAATGATTATTGTACACTGACGAATCTCTTATTGCTTTTATCCGCTTTGGAGTGTAATCATTTTATATATAGGGTTAGTTGCCCTACTTTGGACCCCTTAAGCGGTGGTTTTTAAATAATCACGCTTTTCTCATAAACAAATGGGAGCTTTCTATCTTTAAATAAATTTATTTATAGTTCATTATCTTATCTACAAGTTTCAATGAGAATTTTCAACATAGGTTTCGCCTTTATTGAAAGATTTGCATAGATATTGATGATCAAAATTTCCATCTTTGAACCTACTGTTCCTATTTTGGTACTGTACAGGTACCTTCAATTGGACCTATATCTAAAATTCTTATAAAATATATGATTTTTCGAAAATAAATAAACAAACTCATTAAAAGTGTAATCTTTAATTAAATATTACCATACAAAATATTACAGCTTTTTAACGACTAAAAAAACTTACATTTCTGTCATGAATATTTTAAACACTTTTACTCCCCGTCAGCTCTATCAGCAGAAAAATAGCTCAATCTTTTATATGACTACTAACTTATAGTTAATTTGCGTAAAGCTAACAAAAAATGTAAGAAATGTTCAATATTGGTTCTGAATTATGCCCCAATTAAAAATTCGCACTTTTGTTGATTTGTTTGGTATTCACACAAAGTTTTTGTGATGTTAGGTCTAAAAATGGAACATCAAAGTCAAAGTCTCCTATATTTGGACCCTTTACAAATTTTCCGGGTTTTCCATTGATTTTCATTTATTTTAGGAAAAAAAAGGTAGTGGTGGTTCATATTCTCCATAGTGAAAGTAATAACCCTTCAAATAATGGCTTGGAAACTGAAAAAACGTGATTTTACCTTATTTCCTCTCATTTCTCAAAACGCACCCCACTAATTGAGCTGTCTAATTTACCACTGAATAGGAGGCACATTTTTAAAAACGTTGAAAATTTTATGAGAAAGACTTTTTATGGCAAAAAGCGGCATGGAAGGATTCAGGAAGAATAAGAGTTCATTGTGCACATAGCAGCATCTTTATCCTTTGCAAGCAAAATGAATTATTTACAATTTTCGGCATTTTAGGACTAAAGTAGGCTCTAGGACCAAAGTAGGAGCACTCACCCTATATGTAATATAAGCAACAAACCGTGAATCAGCAGAACCAGTATCAGGTGAATTTTGTCGAGAAATAGCCACATAAACCAACTGCGAGGAGTTGAAAGGCGCTGGCTTATTCACTTATGGCATTCGTCTTAAAAACGAATGCACTGAAACCAAAACCATTTCCAGGAAACTCAGCTGGCACTTAAGAACTAAATCTAATTAATGCAAATTTCTTCAAAAAAAAAATTAAATACGCTATACTTACATGGGAAAAAGTTAAAATTCACTTGTATCTTTTGACATATACACGATTTAACACGACTTTAACCCACATTCAACTCAAAAAACAAGTCCACATTCTTTCGTGTACACTCCTAAATCTCAGAACGCTCGAAGCAGTGTAATTTTTTCGTAATCGAATAAATACTTTCGATAATATTGTTTAACAATCACAGTGACAATTTTCAAATTTTTCAATTGTGTTTTTTTTTCAACCCTCATCCTATTTAAAGTTTAAATATGATACTATTGGAAGGTTTTGTAACTTTTTCAGTTGAATTGAAATTAAAAAAATCACACAGAAAATTATTTTTTTAAATCTAATTTTAAAGATCCAAGATTTTTTGAACTGGATATCACATTAGACTGAGTCGATTTGAAGTAATTTTTGAATTTCTCAAACCCTGGGGTCTAAAAAGCTTTGTTTTGGTTCAAAACCCATCCGTGATTTTTTAATGAATTTTTAAGTAACGTTTACAAGAGTAAATTTGAACTTTTAAGTTTGTTTGGGAATGAGTATTTTGTACTTAAAAATCATAATCAGTTTTGTTTCTTCTGTGGAACCGAGCCTGCTAATGGTGATGCCTGCGAAGTATTGCACGAAAAGTAGTCATGTAATACCTCGTTAGGCACCAAGCAGTGATGTCAATTGAATTTATTGTTTTTATATGCCAAAAGACATACCCCTGTAAAACACCGAATAACATTTTTTTTTTTCTAAAAGATACGAAATTACTGACTTTGACAAAGTTGTTCAGAAGAAAATTTCCTTGGCATAATAACCATTAGCAGGCTCGGTTTCACAGAAGAAACAAAAATTGTGAATATTGAGTTTTAAACCAAAACGAAGCTTTTTAGACCCCAGGGTTTGCGAAATTAAAAAATGACCCCGAATCGACTCTGTCTAATACCACATACTTCTAATAAAACGTTTTATAAAAAAAATGCATTTTACGACACTGATGGAATGTGCAATAGAAATTATTTGATTTAAATCTTCAAATGCTTCCCAAAAGCAATAATTCTTGAAACCACATCACCATAAAAAGTGCTTCAAAATGCTATTGATAAAGTACTGCCGATTTTATGTCCCATCATCAATGTCACATCCGGATCTACGATTTACCGACAATGGGTGGATAAAGTGAACATTTCAACGAAGAAAGTATGCCGGCTTATTTTGCTTTTAAGAGCTGCTACTAAAGGCCTTCGGGACACGCTTCTCCGATGGCCTTGTCTCGTTTTTTGGGTTCTTACCTACATATTCGCATTTTAACTGCACGTGCCGCTCAGATGTCGTTGGAAAATATCCAATAAAAACCACACATAGCGCGAATCGAGTGCTGCGGTCACTTCATAACTTCCCATCGTATTTACGATTTTTCAGTTGAACGAGTTTTATTATTAAATCGGCTAATTTTCAACTCTCTCCTGTACCTAGAAAGTTTTGTCATGTCTTGTCATTTCTTGTCATGTCTTGTCATGTCTTGTCATGTCTTGTCATGTCTTGTCATGTCTTGTCATGTCTTGTCATGTCTTGTCATGTCTTGTCATGTCTTGTCATGTCTTGTCATGTCTTGTCATGTCTTGTCATGTCTTGTCATGTCTTGTCATGTCTTGTCATGTCTTGTCATGTCTTGTCATGTCTTGTCATGTCTTGTCATGTCTTGTCATGTCTTGTCATGTCTTGTCATGTCTTGTCATGTCTTGTCATGTCTTGTCATGTCTTGTCATGTCTTGTCATGTCTTGTCATGTCTTGTCATGTCTTGTCATGTCTTGTCATGTCTTGTCATGTCTTGTCATGTCTTGTCATGTCTTGTCATGTCTTGTCATGTCTTGTCATGTCTTGTCATGTCTTGTCATGTCTTGTCATGTCTTGTCATGTCTTGTCATGTCTTGTCATGTCTTGTCATGTCTTGTCATGTCTTGTCATGTCTTGTCATGTCTTGTCATGTCTTGTCATGTCTTGTCATGTCTTGTCATGTCTTGTCATGTCTTGTCATGTCTTGTCATGTCTTGTCATGTCTTGTCATGTCTTGTCATGTCTTGTCATGTCTTGTCATGTCTTGTCATGTC